>NC_088297.1:550168-590117 GCF_032854445.1 Liolophura sinensis | reverse complement strand
CTCTGTAAGGCCATCTCTTTGTAATAGGCCATTTCTCTGTGATACACCATTAATCTGTAATAGGCCATCTCTTTGTAATAGGCCATTTCTCTGTGATACACCATTTCTCCGTACTAGTCCATTTTTCTTATGTGTTTGAAAATTTAGAATTCCATGACATGAAGTAATGAGCCATTGTTGTATAAACATTGTTGCAGTAACCATGGTAACATAGTGATGTCACTGTGTGGGTCAGTGTCATTGTTTACGTGAAAGTGGTTCAACAGTTTGAAAGCGCTGGGGCATATCTGTTGGAGACAAAATGCCATTATTCCCCAGACTCGTACATATGGCGTCACACATGTGGAAAAGAGTATAATAAATTTTTTTGCATAGTTTACTCTTACGGTAATCTGCAAAGTCAAGGTTATACATCTATACAAATCACATTACTTACATGTATTCTATTCAGGTCTGGATTATGTAGGAGGTGTACCATGTTACATTCTGATGCCTATCTGTGTACTCTTTGTCATGTTACAGTCTTCAGTGTTTCTCTTTGAACAGGTGTAGACTATGTAGGAGGTGTACCATATTACATTCTGATGCCTATCTGTGTACTCTTTGTCTTGTTACAGTCTTCAGTGTTTCTCTTTGAACAGGTGTAGACTATGTAGGAGGTGTACCATATTACATTCTGATGCCTATCTGTGTACTCTTTGTCCTTGTTACAGTCTTCAGTGTTTCTCTTTGAACAGGTGTAGACTATGTAGGAGGTGTAACATATTACATTTCTGATGGTCGTCCTGTGTACACTTTGTCTTGTTACAGTCTTCAGTGTTTCTCTTTGAACAGGTGTAGACTATGTAGGAGGTGTACCATATTACATTCTGATGCCTATCTGTGTACTCTTTGTCTTGTTACAGTCTTCAGTGTTTCTCTTTGAACAGGTGTAGACTATGTAGGAGGTGTACCATATTACATTCTGATGCCTATCTGTGTACTCTTTGTCTTGTTACAGTCTTCAGTGTTTCTCTTTGAACAGGTGTAGACTATGTAGGAGGTGTACCATATTACATTCTGATGGTCATCTGTGTACACTTTGTCTTGTTACAGTCTTCAGTGTTTCTCTTTGAACAGGTGTAGACTATGTAGGAGGTGTACCATATTACATTCTGATAGTCGTCTGTGTACACTTTGTCTTGTTACAGTCTTCAGTGTTTCTCTTTGAACAGGTGTAGACTATATAGGAGGTGGTACCATATTACATTCTGATGGACGTCCTGTGTACACTTTGTCTTGTTACAGTCATCAGTGTTTCTCTTTGAACATGTCTGGACTATGTAGGTGTACCATATTACATTCTAATGCCTGTCTGTGTACTGTTTGTCTTGTTACAGTCATCAGTGTTTCTCTTTGAACATGTCTGGACTATGTAGGTGTACCATATTACATTCTAATGCCTGTCTGTGTACTGTTTGTCTTGTTACAGTCATCAGTGTTTCTCTTTGAACATGTCTGGACTATGTAGGTGTACCATATTACATTTTAATGCCTGTTTGTGTACTCTGTGGTCTTATTATTGTCTATGCAAATCACCTTTACTTAAATGTAGGTCTACTCCAGGTCTGGACTGTGTAGGTGTTGTACTGTATTACATCCTAATGCCTGTCTGTGTCGTCTGTCTTGTTACAGTCATCAGTGTTTCTCTTTGAATAGGTCTGGACTATGTAGGAGGTGTACATATTACATCCTGATGCCTATCTGTGTACTCTCTGTCTTGTTACAGTCATCAGTGTTTCTCTTTGAACAGGTCTAGACTATGTAGGGGTGTACCATATTACATTCTAATGCCTGTTTGTGTACTCTGTCTTATTATTGCCTATGCAAATCACCTTTACTTAAATGTAGGTCTACTCCAGGTCTGGGACTGTGTAGGTGTTGTACTATATTATATTCTGATGCCTGTCTGTGTTGTCTGTCTTGTTACAGTCATCAGTGTTTCTCTTTGAAACAGGTCTGGACTATGTAGGAGGTGTACCATATTACATTCTGAAGCCTGTCCTAGAGAAATGCTCTGCTGAACAGTTGTACAGACTTGAAGGACTACAATCCAGTGAGTCTGATTTAAGCACTCCATCTTTGTACCTGTATAATTAAGATTGCCCAAATTCAGTCCTTATCATCCACAAATCTTCCTAAAAATCCACAAAAACACTAGTGTTGTTGTTGCACAACTCGTTCATTCCACCAGTCAGTAAATTCCTCCGCTTATATGACTACAATAACACTGCATTTCTTACGTTGGTAGTTTTTGGGTGTTGAGTGTTTTGAAATGACTTACATATCAGTGGAATGCATTTCAGGTATAGAGGCTGCTTAGGTAAAAAAAAAATGTTAGGTCTTCTGAAGCCATTCCGTTCTTGAGATACCAACAATACATACAAAGTTGGGAGTTCTCTGAGAACACTTTATTCGTCCCATTTTGGTGCAGCAGGGAACAAGTCACATCGGTCCTTCACAAATCAGTTTTCTGGACTTTATTTCAAAACAGTTCATGTTAAATTGAAATTTGGTACATGGCTTAACTCCATGTATGATGCCTGGCAGAGTGATCTTTTTGTTTTGCATCAGTTTTGCATATTTTTTTTTTTCACAGAATTATGGCCATATTTATCCAGTTTTTTGTACTTTGATAATTTTCCAGACTGGTTTTTTTTTTCTTTTCTTTTTCATAAATTATGGTTCACCATGCCAACTTACACATCAAGTTTGAATTCAGGGACTTTTTGTGTGTTTTTGACTTAATTATGGCCATTTTTGTTTCTCATGTGACATACATGTAGCTATCCTGGATGCTTAGACCTTTAAGGGACAACGTGTGTTTACTTCACAATATGTGTGCTTCCAAAAGGCTTGATCTGCATATATCATAGTTCCTTTAATTTTTTGGACACCTGATCTGCGTTTTTATGCCAATATACGTACGATCATAGCAGGAATACTCAATGTCTGTTAGCACATAGTTGGTCCATCTATAGACCAACATATATTCACATCTTTACACCCCCCCCCCTCCCAAAAAAAAAACTGGGATTGAAATGTAATTCTTTGTTTCCAGCACTTTTAATATCTATTCCAAAAATTAGAAGAATTAGGTACTGAGTAATTGTTCAGCATTTTTGCATGTTTGCAAGGTGTGTATTCAAGCAGAAGGCAGACTGTGTAGACTGATAAAAGTGTACTTTTTGTGAGGCCCAGAAATTGACCAATCCAACATATGTAGTTTTGTCTCCAAACATTAAATTCCAAATGTGCATAAATTACGTTTATTTATACATTTACAGTAATGACTTTTGTGTACAGGTAAATTATAAATCTGAATAACTTGGAATAACTGGGGCATAACTGAGATTGTGGTTTGTTTCTGAAAAATAGAAATAGTAAATATTCTCTTCAGAATGGTGAGTATTTGGCTATGAAGATCTGCTCAGTTTTTGTTGTCAGTGTAGAACATTCTGGGCATCATTGGGATGTTATTTGCAATGGAGTGAAACACCAATCAAATGCAAAAAGGCTGAATTATATGGATTTTTTTCTTTCAGCAATTTTTGGGTGAGACGGATGAGCTGTGGGTGATTTTGTGTAACCGGGATTTCCGGGGCGCCAAACCAGACGAGATGGAATCCTGGCGAGAACTGTATCTGGTAAGGAAACAAACCATAGGACATGGGTTCATTCTCAGCTTTGTACAGGGAATCCTTGTCATGCTCCTCACTACCTCCACTGGCTCCACTTTCATAAAACTTTGTATTAAGTCATATTTTCTGGTAAGTGTTTTTCTGAAAAGATTTTGCCTAGGTTATAATGCCATAAGGTGACATTATGTACGACGAAAGTCAACGAAAAGCTCCTTTTGTGAAAGAGTACTCTGATATGAAGGTGATCTTACATAAAGCTTATGGCAGACAACTTGCTCTGACAAGAAGCTGTCTGTCCCTGCAGTATATGCAGCGATCCCAACCTCAAACAAGACCCTCGGAGATTCGCCTGCCTGCAATGTTCTTGAAACCTTGGTGGCGCTAAATTGTCGAGAACATTTGTCGAGTCATTCAGGTAGTTGTACATGAAGTTTGTTGAAGACAGTTTAACATCCACCCATATTGGATTAGTCTACGCTTAATGATCTGAGACGTCTCTCTTGGCATGACTGCTTCAGTGGCCTAAATGTAAGATGCAGGACCCGGTTCTGGTCTTACCAAAAATGGCACTTGTTGCTGTCTCGCTTTGCGCTCAACACTGAGAGGTTAGAGCAAGGAAACGGACTAGTTTGCCCGGTGTCAGTATAATGTGACAGTGTTGCGGTGTCAGGTCTGGTGTCTTCTGCACAATACTTCAGTTGTGGCGCACTTTGTGGGCATGGACTTGCCCTGTCACAAGAAGTTTCACACACACTAAAGGGGATTCTTAAGTGAATTTTGGATTTGTTTAATAAGGGTATATGCCAAGCACTGGTCAGCCCAGTGTCAGTACATTGCGATTGAGTGAGGCTTCATGCCTGGTGTCTTTGCAAATATGTTTTAGTGAGGCTGCACAATAAACGTGTTTACAGGTTTTCTCACTCACAGGGTGTATTGAAATAGATGAGGGGAGTGAAAAAAAAAATAAGATTTCAGATTTTATTTGTTTTTGACAGAGACGCTACGATGAAAGAGAGGCGAAGCTTCAGAAATTAAAGGCTAACATTGCAGCTTCAGAAGAGGCGAGGAAGGCCCCAGGTGTGTTAGCGTAATTGTTAACCTGAAACCCCAATTTAACAGACAAGAGAGCAGTGATCAAGCGTTTTATTTATTTATTTATTTGGTTGGTGTTTTGCAATGTACTCGAGAATATTTCACTTATATGATGGTGGCCAGCATTATGGTGGCCAGGAAACAGGGAAGAGTCAAACAAGGGTTTGTTATAGTTGCACGTTTAAGGAGTCATGCTATTTCTTAATAGGCAGTTCAGGATGTGTCCTAATGTTTGAAAGAGGCCTCTATGGTCAAATTGTTGGTGTTCTAGCGCAGTGCAATGACTCAGGCTCCTCTCATTAATGCACTCAAACTTACACCACTTGAGATGTATGGAAGAAGCCCTGACAGCAACCTGCAGATGGTTTGTTTGTTTTTGTTTGTTTCCTGTGGGCTCTGCACAGTTTCTTTCCCACTGTAATTCTGGCTGAAGTATTTCTGTGTACCGTGTAAAACCAGTCAAATAAATTAATAAATAAATAAATCAACTCTTATTTTCAGTGCGTCTCACCAAGCTCGCATATGTGGACACTGTTGCCAAACCGCCGCGAGATGTGAGACGAAAACAGATGAAGTATGGGACGGCTACAGTGGACATGAGCCCCTCAGGGTCCAAACCTAACCCAGCTGGCTACCAGAGATCGAGTCTCAAGAGTCGCCTCGCCATGGACACAGCTCCTGTAGCTCCACGCAGAGGTGAGTCAGTCTTAGTCAATACTGTCTTACGTCTTGTTCTAGTCTTTAAATCGCGGCATACACAAGAGCTTAAAATGTCATCCAACTCATGTCGCACACACGAACAGTTATGACTCGATGAAGTCGTCAAGTTGAGTTGAGTTGGGCGCCAGGCTCTTGTGTATACCAAGCATAACTGGCAGTGTCCTTAGAGGTTGTGTCCGAGACTCAAAGTGAGGCAATTCTGTCTCGATATCATGTAAAACTGTGTATTCTTTTACTTTCTCTTTTCAGTGATGAAGGCACCAGCCCCAATGATGCAGGAAAACAATGAAAATGATCAAAAAGCTACAAAGGCGTTAGAATTCACCTGTCATCAGCAAGGTAGATTCATTTGTCTGTCTGTCGGCCAGGAGCAAAAGGCCATTTTAGCAATATAACATTTCAGAGATATTTTCATAATAAATGTGAAAAAGTCAAGGAAAGTGCTGTCATAGCCATGAGTAGTTCTCATTGTGACGGCGGGTATTGAGTGGAAGGAAAGCTTCCGCGTTGCAAGAAAAAGACTCATTGAAGTAAAAGTGTACTCCAGTTTGATACACAGCTTAACGATGTAATACGCCTTTTTTAAAGTTTGTTTTAATTATTTTTTTCCGTATCAGTAAATCTGTGTGATTTCTCTGTGATTACAATCTTAAGTGTGGGAATATACCTGTTATGGAAAAAAAAATTTATGTTCATTTTTATGTGAATATAAAAACGCAGAAGTGAAAACATGCGCTGCTGTATAACAGAATTCATTTCGCTTAACGTTAAATGTAAACTTAATTTTGAGATCAAAAGTTTATAAAGCTAATACACAAGATCTTTCTCTTTGTTTTAAGTTATGAACAGACGAAAGCGTTTGAATATTCATTTGTGAGGTGACAAGATTTACAGATGAACAAAGAAATATTTAAATAGTACGACTTTTAGTTTCTGTTGTATGAGAGCATATGATTCGTGTGTTTTGGAATGTGATTTATTCTGTGGTTCGTATTTGTATATATATTTGTACTTCTGTTGTGCATGTTCAGGTGTCATACTGCTCATGAGAAAATACATAAGCATACCTTCGTGTGATGTGTTTATTTGCTTCACACATTTTACGCTACACTGTATTCCAGATTTTACATTTTTCACTTATACGATGGCGGCCAGCATTATGGTGGGAAGAAACTGGGCAGAGCCCCAGGGGATACATACGACCATCCACAGGTTGCTGACAGACCTTCTCACGTACAGCCACCTTCACGTTATCCTATAACAGACCGAGAATGGGTTGTGCTCAGGTCCTTATTAACACATCCAGTTGGCCTCCATGGCCGAGGTTCTTAACGCGCCAGCGCGGCGCAATGACAGAGCCTCTTAACAATGTTGTCACTGTGAGTTCAAGTCCAGCTCATGCTGACCTTCCTCTCTGGCCATACATGGAAAGGTCTGTCAGCAACTTGTGGATGGTCAGGGGTTTCCCCCGGGATCTACCTGGTCTCCTCGCACCATAATGCTGGCTGCCGTCTTATAAGTGAAATATTCTTGAGTGCAACGAAAGAACAGCAGTCAAGTAAATAAATAAATAAACAAACACATTTGCCCTTCAGCTGATGGGACTCAGTAGGTGTTGGTTCCTTTTAAGATTCCGTTCCTCTGAGCTTTGGTGCGTGTTAATGCTTGATGGGTTGGTATAACCATTTGGCCAGCCTTACACGAAGTCTACCAGTATGTCATGACAGGAAAGTGTGTAAGTGGCCTTGAGCTCCCTTTATTTATTTATTTAATTGGTGTTTTAACCGCCGTACTCAAGAATATTTCACTTATACGATGGCGACCATTATGGTGGGAGGAAACCGAGATGAGCCCCGGGGGGAAACCCACGACCATCCACAGGTTGCTGCAGCTCCCTTTAGCTAGGCATTATTGTGGAAAGTGAAACCTTTTACACCTGTATGTATATTTATTTGGTGAAAGGTTTTTAGAAACCTTGAAAGTCCTCGAAAAAAGAATTTTTGCGAAGATCTTGTTTTTTTTCAAAAAGCTGAATACATGGCATTATGTACAAAATGGAACAATGAAAATATGACCAAAATAGTATTTATCATGAACTCCCACTATAAAGCTTTGTACACTAACAGGGGTCCTTGAAAGTCCTGAAAAATCTTGTTCTTGTAAAACAGGTCATTTTTCGCGGATGGGCGAGAATGCAGCGGGTCCATGTGCGTCCATTTAGTTACCACGTAGTTGCATGTTTATACTTCTGTTTTCTGTGTAGTTCATCCAGAAAGTGAGTGCAAATTATACTGTACTATAACGGTTATCTTCAGTGATCTTTTCCAAGTCTTAGAAATTGTTGCATGTGAAAAATTGGAAATACATAGTTTTACGTGTATTCTAAAACTCTCTTTACATCGTTGATGTCGTTTCTCATTTTAAGCTTCACCACTTTGTTTTTCTTCTGATAATCCAATTTGCATTTGTTATAATGACTACATAATCAAACAACTCTATGTTGCATAAATTTGTTACGATTTGATTTGGAATCTTTTCCTTTCAGCCGATTTTTTCTTGCGCGATATTTTAATCCAATTTTTGGACGATATAGTGTGATGCTGGCTAACCAACTTTATTACGGAAGTGCTTTCATTTGGGTTTATTGTATTTCTTTCTTATTAGTCTGATAGATCCTGTGATGTGAATCAAATGTTGGTGATCAGTTATGACATGCTGGGAAACGTGTTACATGTATAATATCTGTATGATCCAACTGAATGTCTTGTAATAAATTTATCTTTGGAAATTTTATCCTTTCTTTTTATTTCTGTGCAACTGTCCAATATTTTTACTTGGCAGGCTTATGAATGTACATGTACTGAGGAATTTGATACTAATGCTGATGGCAAATGGCCTGAAATTTGATCCGCAACAATTCAGTTTTAGTGTTATATGTAAGTCCTGAAATAATACTTTAGTTTTTTACATTTTTCCAGTAGGTTAACATTTTAACTTCCAAAGATCGGACCAAGTAAGGTCTGCAAGCAACCTTGGATTGTCGGGGGTTTTCCCCCGGGCTCCCCAAATCTCTTGGTACTACCTCTCTTGGTGCTCAGTGGGAATGGACCGAGCACCAAGTCTCTGGCATGGCATTCCAGTGAGGCAGCATTATAAACGTGTATGCACTGGGTGCTGCCTGCTACAAGGAGACACCTTCGTGACGTGACTAAAATAGCCAAATAAACTTAACCCGTGCAAATCATAGATGGTAAACTTCCTCCATCCACAACTGGCCTTATAAGTGGAATTATACTGGATGTGACTGAGCACTTTCTTTGAAACATTGAAGCCTAATGTTTTAAGTCCTGTGGAAAGACCCAGGGTTTTGTGACACCAGTGAAAAGGGACAGTTGAGGTTAGACAGTAAACACTTTGCATAAGCCAAAAACTTTTGCGATTATTGAATTTTCCATGGTGGAAGAGGTGTGCCTCCATTACCACGATTACTAGTCTTAACTTACACGGTAGCAGCATGTCGGGGGTCTCCTTGGCTCAGTTGGTTAGTGCGCTAGCACAGTGTAATGACCCAGCCGTCTCTCATCAATGCGGTCGCTGTGAGTTCAAAGTCCAGCTCATGCTGACTTCCTCTCAGGGCGTAAGTGGGAAGGTCTGTCAGCAACCTGTGGATGGTTGTGGGTTCCCCCCCCGGTCCCTGCCCGGTTTCCTCCCACCATAATGCTGTCTGCCTTTGTATAAGTGAAATATTCTTGAGTATGGCGTAAAACACCAATCAAATAAATAAATAAATAAATAAAGCAGCAGCATGTCTACAACTGAACATAAAATAGAAAAAATCTGCAGGGAAGCTGACGTCAATGTTTGTTTCCAGGAATTGAGGATTAAACAGCCATTGGTGCTCAAAACTGATTCCCACATATAAGCGATGGCACATAGGTCAGGTTCGTAATATCCTTGAGTATGGACAATCGGGTTTGTAGGTCAAATTCCTGGAGAAAAACCACCCGCCTGCACAAAGTAACCCTGCAAACCTCGGGAGTCAAATACCTCTGAGGATTCCTCAAATACCCCACATGATCTATAATTTCACCCACAAAAGTGCATTTCGGGGGGGGGGGGGGGGGGGGGGGGGGGGGGGGGGGGGCAGATACATGTAAAATGTCGCAAAATATTATTTTTGGTGTTGAAAACTTATAATTTTCTCGTAGAATATCATCCTATGTAAAATCAAGCAAACCTCAAAACACCTTCTAAACTCAATAGAACTGAAAATCAGGAAAAACTGACAAGTTCATCATGGACAAAATTTATAGTCATTTAGGGCACATGTCCTGATGAGGTTAATGTAATACATGAGTAGTGTAACTCCGAAAAAAAGACTTCGCTGTAACTCAAAAAATTTCAGCATTTTTATACCAGCCCTCATCAGGAGAGTGTACAAAATGGAACAGCCAATGACCATTGTGCAGTGACATGGGTTGTTATATCGTATTGTACCATAAAATAACGCAGATTTTAATGGGGTAAACTTTGTGCAATCTGAAAAGATTATGCTGTAAAAGACACTCCAAGCATTCAGTACAAATCTTCACACCAAATGTTGTTGTTCGTCAGTTCCTCTCTCTCTAGGTGAGGTAATTTTAGAGTAATTGTTCTACAGTTTTTCATAAAGAGATAATGTTTTAGTGTTAACTCTTATCTTAGTAAATAAGCAGATTAAGTAGAAATTACATAAGTAAGTTGTCAAAGTGCTTTATACAGTTACAGAATACACGAGTAGTGTAACTCCGAAAAAAAGACTTCAGTGTGACACAATATTTCGTTTCTTTTGTTTTAGCCCTCATCAGGAGAGTGTTCAAAATGAAACAGGCAATGACATATATACATTGTGCAGTGATATGGGTTGTTATAGTAATTAAACAAACAAAACCCATAAACAGTTAGTTTAAGGGCTTGTAAACAGAAATTACAGAGAATAAACTAATCATAAACTATAGGTTAGATAACCTACTGACTAATAAACAAAGGACGAGTAAAATATGACTATTGTTATGAATGGTTGTGACAAGAGAAAAAGTCCGAGGAGTGGGGGGGAGGAGGTGGGTTGGAAGGGGAGGTGAGAAGGTGTAGTGAGTGAGTGAGTGATTGGGGTTTAACGTCGTGCCCTGCCCAAAACATTATACTGATACTGGTCAACCAGTCGTTGCACTATCCCCTCCATGCTGAACCCCAAGCGAGGAAGTTACAACTTCCTCTTTTAAAGTCTTACGTGTGACTCGACCCAGGATTGATACTGGATCTATCTCTCCTAGATCTACCGCTCCTGAAGCGGGCGCTCTACCAACTGCGCTATTCGGGCCAATGGGAGGAGGTGGAGGGGAAGGGAAATGCTCTCCTGATGATGGCTACATAAAATGCCGAAAAACTGAGTCACAATGAAGTCTTTTTTAGGAGTTACACTACTGATGTATTAAGTCACATGTAGTTTGCACTTTTTCTATGGCTTATGTCTGGCATTTTACAGAAAAAATCAAAAACATTATTTCATAATCAACCAATGAATCAATAAACCTGACGTCATAGCATTCAAAAGAGAAATGTAACAATTTATAAAGCAACAACGTACATGTATTACAAAATAATTTACACTTTAAATTTAATTAAGTTATTTAAACAATTTAAGCCCTTTGAAATGGGACTGAATGTCCTCCTTCTTGTAGGGCATGACAGCCAGGCACGTGGGAATTCCCTCTGGCTGCTCTATCCACAATTTGTGGGCGACTTTTGCTTCTGTCAAAGACTCTGCTAGCTTCCTAAGGTCACTCTCACCATCTGCCTGAAACAAAAAGCATGTTAAGCATTTGTCCTTGTTTTGCATCTTTCTTTCTTTAGTTTACAGTTTTCTTTTAACGATTACCTTTTTATCGCGATATCTTTTCACAAACTATTTCACACACAAGTGAGTTAACCTAATGAGGCACATTACCCTGAATGTTCATTAAGACTCGCATAATTCGCATATTAATTACACCTATTTATTTCATTGGTGTTTCATGCCTTCCTCAAGAGTATTTCACTTATACATCAGCGGCCAGCATTATGGTGGGAGGAAACCCGGAAGAGCTTGAGGGGGAACCCACGACCATCCGCAGGTTGCTGTCAGACCTTCCCAGGTACGGCCAAAGAGGAAGCCAGGCATGAGCTGGACTTGAACTCACAGCGACCGCATTGGTGAGAGACTGCTAGGTCATTACACTGCGCTAGCACGCTAACCAACTGAGCTACGGAGGCCCCCAATTAATCAGAAATGCCACAGATATAACTATCTAAATCATGTAAGTTCCTAATAATGTCATTGTGACAATAATTAATTTATTTATCTGATTGGAGTTTTACGCCGTACTCAAGAATACTTCACTTGTACAACGGAAAGAAGGCAGGTTCAAAAATTAAAATTGATCAAACCAAATTTTTCATACACCAATTTAAGTCAACATCCTTGAGAACATGTATGTCTTTAAACACCAATAACCAAACAAATATACACAAATCACTTTAATAATTTCTCACCTCTAGGACCACCTTGTGCATCTCGTCAATTTTGGACAGGTATTGTTGTGTGTTCGGATCTCTGTAGTTCTCATGTATAACAGCAGTACAAGCATGACACGCTTGCGTGACCACCGCTCCGAACGGCCACTTAAGTGTTTTCAGTACGTCTTTCCGTAAAACCACATATTGCACAAAGTAGGACATCTTTCTCAGAAACCAAAAACCTTCTATGAAGTACTGAACTCGTCAGCGTTGCAGTGCTAGGAATGTTGAACTTTGTCTTATTTCATGAAGTGCACAGGTAATCTCAAGATAAAAGTGAAAGCCTTCCACACAGCACGTCTACAATACATCCAAGCTGCAGTTGAAGTAAGAAACTACTTATGGATTGTTTTTGAGTTCAACCAGGTAAGGTTACTCTGCAAAGAGAGGATCATGCAGACACAGCTATTGAATGCTTATAGGCGAGTTATTTTCTGATTGTGCCGCATCTATTTCAGATATATTTATTTATTTATTTTATTGGATTGGTGTTTTACGCCGTACTCAAGAATATTTCACTTATGTGACCGCGGCCAGCATTATGGTGGGAGGAAACCGAGCAGAGCCCGGGGGAAACCCACGAACATCCGCAGGCTCCTCGCAGACCTTCCCACGTACGGCCGGAGAAGAAGCCAGCATGAGCTGGACTTGAACTCACAGCGACTGCATTGGTGAGAGGCTCCTGGGTCATTGCACTGCGCTAGCGCGCTAACCAAATGAACCATGGAGGCCCTTATTTCAGATATAGGATCATCCGAGAGTAAAGTCATTTCATATCATGTAGATTAATCCAACAACAACATTTCAACTTTTTCAAATCAAATTTCTACATCATCTCACAGTGTAATATGAAATCATACAATTATGACCCAGTTGTTAAGCTTTCTTTAGTAAAGACTTATCATGTGACAATATGTTGAACACTGGTTGTACATTTTAATGTTACAAACTTCCAAGCTGGACAAAACTAATGGGTCATAATTATGCTTTAATAAATTTCACCTATACATGTAGCACAATGTAAGAGATAATTCAGGCGGACACAATGTTGATATGCCTCGCTCTGATGATGTGTCTTGATAGATCGGACCACATGCACAGAATTACTGTCATCTTAAAAAGTGGAATCAGTATTTCAGTGTTCTCACAAGTTCACACAGATTTAGGCAGGATAAGGCGTGGGCTCTCATAAACTAATACGGCTAAAGGACAAGATTTTAAGGTAGCTGCTAACAGTGCCATTGAGCCAACAAACCCGATTATGCGAGATGTTTTTTCAATCTAGCAACTATCATCAAATCATGCCTTGCCTAAAACTGTGGAACTGGCAAAACACCTGAAATAATGATTGGGGTTTATTCATGCCATTTATCACAATATACGCTAGTCCTGAAAGACTCCAATTCCTTTTCTTATCCTGGTCTAGCACCACTGAAGTGTCAACGTTTACAATGTTAATTTCGTACTCAACAAAGGTCTAGCATATGTCTCTACTCGGTTTAGAATAGATTTATTATAGCCATGAAGCCTTCCAAGGTATACACTCCTCGGCGACTGCAGCCATTTTGAGCAGCTAGGCGCATGTTCTGCTTCATAGTAGAGTAGTGGAGTAGTGGGTTAGGAACATATACCGTAGAAGCCTTCATGGATAAAATAAATCTACTCTAAACCGAGTAGGGAGGTATGGGGGTGATGCGGTGGACTCGGAAAGCAGGTCATTAGGTTGGTGTCTTTTATTTGCACGAGACATGTTCGATAACGAAGAGAATTGGTCTGGACCTTCGTTGAGTACGAAACTAAAGCTGTAAGTGATGAGACTCCAACGACGCTAGGTCAATGTAAGAAAAGGAGCTGGAGTCTTTCGGGGCAAACTGTAGCCTAGGGTGCCTAGGGCAACGTTTGAAATGTGTATCAAACCATGGCGAATGGGACTAGACTAAGATCTCGAGATGTAAGAAAATCGCGACATTGGCTAAAAATAAGTTGTTTGCAAAAAACGTGGGCCCGTTAGTGGGATTTTTGAACTTCGCAAGTAGTTTATATCACCGCTATAAAAAGAAACTCACTTGCTGTAAATATTTACGTTCATTGACACGTGGGCGCCGCCATGTTTACATCCTCCGAACAAATCATTTTCTTGCAAGGCGATTGGACGAAAAATATTCTGCAGACCAATTAAGAGAGGAGCACTGGAATCGATGACGTAGTTCTCATGAGCACAAACACCAGGTAAGCATCATGCATTCTGGTCACAGATGTATGTAAAACATTCGCATGTTACTCGGAACGTTGGGATATTTCATTATTCCACCTACTTATTTTACTCGCAGCAGTCTTTGTTAGTAGTTTGTGTAAGCTGACATTTTTATGCAGAGCTGTTAAAGAAAACGCCAAAGGTCAACGCTGTGGCGATCAGTGTACGACTTCCTTTCGCGTTTCTTCGCACTCACATCAGTCATATCAGGGACATCGCTGATGCATTCAAATTGTAGACCTACATAATCCATAGCAGATATTTACCTACTTTGTTCTACTTTGTGACATTTGACAAGATATTGGAGACCAGTCGGATTTCGTTCTGCAGACTCCCTTTGGATCAGCTGTCCATGCAAATATTTATTCAGTCCTTGTTACTAAACAGTTGGAGTAGAACCAGTTTTGTAATGTACTGCATGCAATAATGTTGTGAGATCTTTAAATTGTGTACAGAAAGTAACATGTTCTGGTCGCAATCAAAGTCATGTGTATATTAAACATTTGGTGCATGCATGGATCATTTAATTTATGGTTTATTTTAAACACACCTGTACATACACATTTAAATGTGCATTGAATGTAAATTTATCGTCTAGGCTAAAGTGAGGAACTGTCAAATCTATAAGATGTAACATCAAACTTATAATTGTAAACACCTGGAAGATTCTAGTTTCAAATGACTAGACTGTCATCGTTTGTTGACCATTTTGTAGAAGTTGATAAGCACAACTTTGAAAGTTTTGTATTATTAACCTGTGTTATGTATTTGTATTTACTGCTGGCCTGTTTGTTCTCATTGCTGGTGTACAGGTTGTAATTTCTGACACTCATTTTAGCTGTAATTGAATGTCAATTGAATGGGTTGTTCAACAGTGGTAGTGGTGCTTTCTAGTATTCTGTAAATTCTGTGGTGAGGGGCATACATGTAGAGTGGTTCCTGGTTGCAGCTGCAGTCAAAAGCCGTTGTCTCACAGGTAAATATCACAAGTAGGATAATGCTGTACAGTTATTTATTTATGTGTATTTTTTCATTTGATTGGTGGTTTTACACCACTCTCAAGAACCTTTCATTATGCGATTACAACCGGCATTAGGGTGGCAGGAAACAGGTAAGAACCCAGGTGGAACTCACATGTTGCTGGTAGATGTAAGACAGGACAGAAAACCAGCCTGGGTTGGGCTTAAACTTGAATTAGTGAGGGGCTTCTTAGTCATAGTTATGTACTAGCATACTATTTGCTTGGCCACGGAGGGCGTGGAGCATGCTGCATGAAATGTGGTATACATGTGATAGCTTTAGTAGGTTCTTCTGCTGGGAATATGTGTAAATATACCTGTAGAGATCAGTGAGTGGGGTCATATTCTCCCGTGACTGCACAACTCCTGACTGTATTGAGACATTAAGGCCACCCTTCAGAAATTCTTTCTTGGGGGTAACCCAACCGTATCAGGAAATACTGTATAGAGTATTTTGGAAGGGTAATATTTTTTTTTATCCAAGTGAATGAAAGAGATAGAGATTGTAAAGCAATTAACACTGAAAGAAACTTTAAGAGAAATAAACGTCATATCAAATTCAATTATGGCCTCTTTAATTGGTCTAAATTGTGTAATTGAATTTTGGGAGGAAGCTTTTGATGTTGGTGTTATAACCAGTTGTGTAGGTTTCACACAAGACATAATTTTGGGGAAGCTTTTGATTCCGTGAGGTGACGCCAATGTGGACCAGGAAGAAGAGCCCTTGTTACACAGAAATGGGTTTCAGTGAAATGCTTACGCATTTATAAGGGTCCCAGACTAGCACAGGCTGGCTTCCTCTCTGGTTGTGCATGGGAAGGTCTTCCAGCAACCTGCGGATGACCTCAGCCCAGTTTTCCTCTTGGCATGCCCACCATAATGCTGTGTAGTGTAGACACCGATCAGATAAATAAACAATAGATGTATACTATAAAATCGATACGAGATTCGTAGTGCATACATAGTGTGTATATGTATGTTTTAATAACATTTACCTGCATTCTTCTGTACACGATAAACTTAAAATAAAAAGGTTTGGTACAAAATTGCTGAACTAAATCAAAAAAATTCATTTCTGCTGCAGAGTCCTCCGTGGTTTAGTTGGTCAGCGCGCTAGCGCGGCCTAATGACCCAGGAGCCTCTCACCAATGCGGTCGCTGTGAGTTCAAGTCCAGCTCATGCTGGCTTCGTCTCCGGCCGTAAGTGGGAAGGTCTGCCAGCAACCTGTTCAGGGATGTTCGTGGGTTTCCCCCTGGGCTCTGCTTGTTTCCACCACCATAAAGCTGGCTGCCGTTGTATAAATGAAATACTCTTGAGTACAGCGTAAAAGACCAATCAAATAAACAAGTAATAAATCATCGTACATTTTGCACATATACATGTAAAATCTGCTTCATTAGCTTTTATTTAACACTCCATTTACATTTTCCTGTCATTATCACCATCACATCATTTCATATCAGGCCATATGTGTATAATATGTGGTACAAAACATGTGCTGTTTGCCTCAGGCTAGAATTTCAATGACAAGATTAATTGTCTGAGTTCTCAAGTTTTTCATTGATCCATTTAATATTACTTAGGGGATATATGAGTATGGTTAGATGAACAACTGTGCATGGTGCAGCCTTGGGTCTTCATCATCCGGCCTATATAAACTACTGACTGGCTCTAGGATCAGTGTTTAGACAGACATGTACTTAACTTACACAGCTGTTGCCTCTCAGAGGTCAGCTGAGTGAATAGACATCTGGGTCTATACCATGTAACAGAATATAAAATCTATTGAGAAAACAGCGTAACAACAGTTTACCCTTCTTCTGTTTCAGGTGTGGAAACATTTCATCCTACAGCCAGAAGAAAAAATACTAATAATGTTCTAAGGATGTGTTAAAAACAGGTACATTTACCAGTACGCGTAGTCGCACAATGTGGATGTTACCTGTGGGGGAGGATGGAACTTAATTGCATTTACCTGTCTGCGTGTATACATTGTGTTATAACAGCAGAGGAACTGTGAGGTTTACTGGAAGCATAGGGGCTTCATCTTGTGTAGCTTTGATCATGGTTGACGAGCGCTGTATTTTGTGGGTGTTTGGGGACCATGGGATTAAGTCATCATGACAAGGACAGGTGTGGTCAGCAAGCTGCCCGCACAACCGATCTTACAAACAGAAATATGTGTGGTAACAGAGATTGCAAGAACCATGGATCTGCACACATTTTATCTGGATGCCCATGGCATCACCCCACATGTGTTAGGAAGCTTTGTTGTTCGGACGTCTTGATGAACGTAGTCCCTCAGGGCTTGTGGTGGCCCCAAGTGGGCACTTTACGAAAAGACCCAGTTGTTTGGTCCCTAACATCACTGTTGTATCATTCTGTGCAACGGACGAGGTCCTTATGGAAGATGCTGGCTGCCATTGTCACCATATATTTATGTATTCCAGGTAAGTCACTCAGTCTCAGGCCATCATCAAAAATATTTTCGTTGGCCATTCGTTGGCCATTAATTATTAATAAATGGACCTACTCTAAAGTTGTTTTTTTTTTTTTCTGAGCTTTGATGAAAGTTATTTTTTTTGTTCGTCTCTCATTAGCCAGAATTCAAAAAAATTCTCACTGCATTGCTCGATCTATTTTCGTGATAAGTTTGGCTTACCCTAACAAACATCTTTTTCCGGATGGCCTTTTCGAAGTATAACTTCCATGAAAAGTATTAAAACTGTTCATGTATGCATGTAGACATGGTAGATGATCATCATATGTAGAAGATAATTAGAGTCAGAATGCCCTCTAGCCAGAACGCCCTCTAGCCAGAACACCCTCTAGCCAGAACATCCTATAGCCAGAACATCCTATAGCCAGAACGCCCTCTATACTGTATATAATGCATATATATTTAAGCTAGCGGCATGGGCTTTGATGTATGTCTGTGATCAAATCGTATTCTATGTATATATGGCCTATAAAAGTTGTTAAATGTTGCCATTGTAAAATACACATTTTATATTATTTCTGGACTTTAAACTTTGTAAATTACTTACATGTAAATATGATTGTTGTTGTATAGAGAAATGAACACGGTGATCTGTTGTGGACGTGATATTTCTGACAAAGATTACGCAGTTAGGCCTACTGATATTTGTGATGTACTTCCAAAAATATCTAGGCTTACAGGGATGCTCGCTGACTTACCAGTGCTGTTGTTGTAAACCATCAACTACTCACATGTGGGACCCCTGACATTTAGGCAGAGGGTGTTTAGATAGAGGGCATCCTTGCTAGAGGGCGTTTTGACCTCACCCCCTAGAAGAAATCATATTATTGCCCTTGTTACTGAAGTGGATTGATTTTAGTTTGTATTACATATATTACACATGTATATGCATTTGTACACTTTAGCCAAACTGTCCAAGAGTCCTGTCGCAGTTTCATGTTATTGCATTCTTGTTTTGACAGCTGCCATTACCAGGTCACTGTATACACTGTATACAACATCCAAGGCTGAGAATCAATGCCCTTAAAGTGTGCACATGTATTTAATGTCACAGACAAAATTTCCTTTCTGATGTATAATATACTGTAGTGAGGCAAGTTAACATAGTTATACATCCTCTAAATATGTCTAAATCTAGCTGTCCATGTACCTTGATTCTTCAACATGAAATTGTCAAGTACGATGTTAAACTCCAAGCATGCATTCACTCAGTCTTCAACATGAAATTGTTAAGTACAATGTTAAACCCCAAGCATGCATTCATTCAGTTTTCAACATGAAATTGTTAAGTACGATGTTAAATCCCAAGTATACATTCATTCAGTCTTCAACATGAAATTGTTAAGTACGATGTTAAACCCCAAGCATGCATTTATTCAGTTTTCAACATGAAATTAAGTACGATGTTAAACCCCAAGCATGCATTCATTCAGTTTTCAACATGACATTGTTAAGTACAATGTTAAACCCCATGCATGCATTCATTCAGTCTTCAACATGAAATTGTTAAGTACGATGTTAAACCCCAAGCATGCATTCATTCAGTCTTCAACATGAAATTGTTAAGTACGATGTTAAACCCCAAGCATGCATTCATTCAGTCTTCAACATGAAATTGTTAAGTACGATGTTAAACCCCAAGCATTCATTCACTCAGTCTTAAACATGAAATTGGTAAGTAAAACAGTTAAAGTTAAATTGTTAACCTTTTGAATTTGATTTTGGAGACAAAACTACATCAGTAGATCTGGCCAATTTCATGTCACAAAAATGATGATTTTATCAGTCTCTTCAGATTAATGTTTTCAGAATATACATGATCAAACATCTTTCAAACATGCAGAACAGTTTAATAATAACAGTAATACAGTAATTTGTGTGTGTTCTCACAGCGTTCCCTTCCACGCTCAGCACATTTTAACATAAGACTGCTTCACATGTGGCTATGTAAAGGTCAAACACTTTACTTGGAATGCTAATTAGCACATATATTTGCACGTAGTTTTATGGTTGACAACTTGACATTTAACTTGCCTTCCCCATAACCACATTATTCTAACACACTGGGATCAATATTTGCTTGAAATATGCATATTTCATGTGTTGACCATATATATCACTAAGTCAGTTAACAAGCTACATGTAGGCGGTACATAATGTAATACAAAGAGGGTAGACAGAAGCATGTTAAGCTGTTCTCATGTTGATGAGTGGCACAACAGTGTTGTGCCAACCAGATTTAAACAGTTAGGATAGCATGCCTTCCGTACTGCCGTTAATTTTGTCTCTCTTGAGACTTCAAACACCATTATTCAGTTGCAGGTGGTTTTTGGCATGGTGGAACTGAGTGCGTTTATACGCCAGTCGTCTCGTGTCATTGTCATTGTATGTAGATGTAAATGTAGATGTATGGGAGAAAAGACCATCTTGATTGTGCTATGTTATTAAACACAAATCAGGTAAAGGCGTTGTGATGTAAACCAGATGATACATGTACAGTATTTAGAGTGCCCAGTGTAATGTACCTGTATTCGTGTAGAAATCATGGATACATAAATTGTTTTGTTCACCTACATGTATATATACACTTGTACTTGATACAGTCACAGGATTTGCCAACTTCTCAGTGAAATTTATTAGTGTCAGTGGAGATGTAAAATCCTAACAGCATTCCTGGACAACCAGAGATGATGTCAGCTCTTGCCAAAAGCTGTGCAATTATTATAAATTAGCCGTTTGTGGTGTCTAAATTATTAGGTATAAGTTCTGTTATAACTATACACTATATTTAGTACTTAAATTGACTTTTGCATTGAAGAAATTCGTGTATTGTACATGAAGGCTATGGTTTTGCATTTACCGAATAATTGCGGAAACATTAAGAACTGGATTTGTGTATGATCATGATTATGTGTGAATTAGTAACCATGCCGGGAACGAGACCGTTTGTGAATATTTTTTTTTATTCAGAGAGAACAAGCAATGTCGGTGTCAAATAACGCGACATTTGTTATAAGTTCGATGGGTTTGAATGTGAATGTTAGTGTAAGTCGTAAAACCCTACGCGAATGATGGTGGGATCTTACGCCCATCTTACGCCCATGCTGCGAGAATAGTACACCCATCTTGGCTGTATGATTGGCGTATGATGTGAACATCTTCCTGTGATATAACACCCTTCCTACGCCAACGTTCCTACCCACATCTGTTCCAGATACATGTTGTACATGTATACCGTTAGTTCTGTACTTGTGTGATGGGGCACATGTTGTAAAAGTATCATTTTGTACATCCTGTGACTAAAAAAACTACGTACAAGTATTACCAATAATTGTTTAGATGATTTAGAGCAGAACTGTAGGCCAGTTGAAGCTTGAGAATTGATAAGTATCGTCAAATTGCAGGTGATGAATTCTTTAACAGGTAATCTGTTTGACCGTACAAAATAGTGTTTCACATATGTCCAAACAGCCAAATGCAAAATTTTTTTTGAATTTTTTTTTTTTTTTTTGGAAGAGTCCTTTTGAAGTGCATAATGTCTCCATCATTGACATACATGTAAGAACAGTAAAAGGTCAAGTATGTGTACATGTGTACATCATATGACACTGTGTGTACATATACACCTGCTTGTGTTCAGAAAAAATATTCTAAAATGGCTAGCCATAGTTTGAAATGAATATCAGATTTATTGGTGCAGACAAGAGCTATGTGTCAGCTGCTGGCATTTTATACATTGCTGCATGCAAATGATACCGGTGTGCACATGTAAACATGTGATATTTGTGCATACAGACCAAATCACTGATGGTGTGGTATGTCACTTTGGGTAACGACAGTTATTGGAGCGTGGTGGGGGGGGTGAGGAGTGGGGGTGGTGTTGGTGGCAGAGGGAGAGACAACCTGTCAGGTGATGCCCCATGTGAATGGTGGTGACCTATAAAATAAATGTAAAAATTAAAGCTCTAGTATGTGTTAAATTCAACTTGACAATAAAAGATGACTTCGATGGCTGAGATGGTTTTTATAATGAAACCCTGGATCACTTTCACTTTCACTTCGCAAGACGTGTATCTCATAACTTTTTTGTCAAACGTGTCAAAGATTTACAAGAAAAGTTATGAAAACTTAATGTACAAAGTTTAGTGAAAGTAAGCCCTGGATTGCTGCTGGTAATGAGATTGGATGACCAATGTCTATGAGGTTAAGGGTTCAAATCTTGCTATATGTAATTTGGCTGCAGCTTTAAATCCTTAGTTTGTCAGGTACATTAACATGTGCCTGGTTAAGGTTGATGGTTTACACTTGCATTGTCTAATCTGCGGATACATATACAGTTTACACATGTACAGGTGCAGCCCTAATCTGCGGATACATGTACAGTTTACACATGTGCAGGTGCAGCCATATTCTGCGGATACATACACAGTTTACACATGTACAAGTGTATAAGACATATTTGGGACAGGTACAGTATTTCATCATTTTGACTGCTAAGTTGGGGCAAAAATAAATTGTGTATAAATGTACAACATCAACACAGTGAAATATTGTAGATGAATGTGTCATATACAGTAATGCTATAGACAATGGATTTCATGAAGGTTTTCCACAAGACACTTGATTTTATGTTCACAGATTGATTTAAAAAAAAAAAAAACAAAATAACGAACAAATGTATTACAAGTAAATGAAATGAAGATGAGTATTTGTGTTCATGTGGATACATTAAAGGAGAAGAAAATTTAAATATCAGTCAAATACCATTGAAGATGGAAAAGACGAGCGTGAAGGATGCATAAGTAAGCATTATAAGTTTTCCATAGCGTTCGAAACTACATACCTCTTCTGTTCATGCCTTCTGAAATATGTGTAAAGTAACGAACTACATGCTTGAGTTACTAAGGGCGGAATTCACGGGAACCTGGGTCTAACATTTGGTTTTTGCTTAAAAGACTTAAAGGAGAAGAAAATTTAAATATCAATCAAATACCATTGAGACGAGTATGCATTTCCTTGCAGGTGCATGCCATAAAGAAAATTCTAATATGTACCTCAAGTTGATAAATTATAAATAAAGTCAGCACCAGAATCCGCTGTGGGCGACTCCATCTTGCCTAAGAACTTGTCCTGAAGTCTTCTGTGTTAAGACGAGAATTGCCATAGGAAAGTGCAGAAGTACAGTTCGTACATTCTGGTGGAACTCTTCTTCACAGAATATAGAGAACAGTACAGTTCGTTTTCCACTTGAGGATCGGGTAACCGGAATGATGGATGTAGGTTCCGAGTTACACGAACAAGCCGGCAGTTTTAGCGAATCTCATTGGCTGAGGGGCAACCACACCCCCCAGCACAAATTACGGGGTGTTAAAGATGGAAGACGCGATGGACTTAGCGATTTATGCCAGCTTTGCCGTATTCAGGATTTACGTGTATGGCGAGGAAAAATGGCAAAATTATGCAGCCGTCACCATCAGATAGAAAAACATGTGCTCTTTCCAGTGTCATTAGTGCCATTTTTTAAAAGTTTTCTCCTCCTTTAATGCATTGAAGTGCATGTGCAGCCTACAACGTGCGCTTACAGGTGTATAATGGCGCTGTAGAAAATATCCAGCCTCGCATGTATCTCCTTTCATTCCTCTAAATTACAATTTTGTCCAGTTCTCTCATATACATGTAGTTCCAATTAACAGAAAGTATTTGTTGAGAACAAGAAGAAGCAAATGGCTTTTGTCTGCCCAATGACTCCAAGTTCTAAGTCACGGGTACTTGCATGTCAATTATTAGTCTACATGTCTACATGTGACATGCTTGAGTGATCTCATATTATTACCTGTGTCCGCTTAATGGATAAGCTACATGTATTGTATCATGTAAAATATTTAAAAGTGACATGAATTGAAATATTCATTGATTCATTGAGGACAAAAGCAGACTTTCCAGCATCCAGTTAGGAATTTCCTTCAGTACACATTGATTTCTGTTCACATGCTTGAAAGTGTACGAAAATTGCATGTATATATGTAGATAGTAATATACTTTGGAGTAAAGTAAGTCCATGCAGTCAAGGGCCCCTGTAATGTTACCTGTACAAAATGAGTGCATCCACATAATGTGTGTGTATATATATATATACAGTTTGAAAGATTTACCAGGTAAGTAAAGTATATATAGCATATGTATGTGTTCTACTGAACTGGCAAAAAAGTGCAAATCAATATTTGCATGATTTGAGTTGCTCATAAATCACATGAGAGAAATGAGATTACAGGACGGTAATTCTTCTATGTTTTGGCATGTGTGCAAGAGGTTGATTCATGAATATTCAAAGGGAATTGTTCCGTGTTGTACTGGTATATATTAGGTATGTGTTCTGTGAAGTTATACTCTCTGTGTAGCCGTGAAGTTGGACAACTCAGCTAGTGTACGTCAGTTTTCTGAAATCAAATTAAAACTTTGCATAAATCACACACAGTCTGAAAGTTGAGAAATTACGAGGTGATTGCAGAGCAGCTATGGCTTATATCGGTGATATGTGAGTAGGGGCAAGGTATAGGAAAAGGTGAGAAATGAGGATGTGTGGGTAGGGGCAAGACATTGCAAAAGGTGAGAAATTAGATCTGTGAGTAGGGGCAAGAAGGGGCAAGACATTGCAAAAGGTGAGAAATGAGGATCTGTGAGTAGGGGCAAGACATTGCAAAAGGTGAGAAATTAGGATGTGTGAGTAGGGGTAAGACATTGCAAAAGGTGAGGAATGAGGATGTGTGAGTAGGGGCAAGACATTGCAAAGGTGAAAAATTAGGATCTGTGAGTAGGGGCAAGAAGGGCAAGACATTGCAAAAGGTGAGAAATGAGGATGTCTGAGTAGGGGCAAGACATTGCAAAAGGTGAGAAATTAGGATCTGTGAGTAGGGGCAAGACATTGCAAAAGGTGATTGCAGAAACAGCTTTGGAGTGGTGTTTTTATACCATACTCAAGATTGTTTATGTATTGAGTATACTAAATGGTGTTTTACACCGTACTCAAGATTGTTTAGATGTTGAGTATACTGAGTTGTGTTTTACACCATACTCAACAATATTTCACATGTACATGTATATGACAGCAGCCAGCATTATGGTGGGAGGAAACTGGGCAGAGCCCGGGGGGGAAACACACAACCACCCGCATGTGGCTGATTGAAACTCCTTCCCATGCAAACACCTTACATTTACAGGTTATTTTGCTGTAACTCCTTCCCATGCAAACACCTTACATTTACAGGTTATTTTGCTGAAACTCCTTCCCATGCAAACACCTTACATTTACAGGTTATTTTGCTGAAACTCCTTCCCATGCAAACACCTTACATTTACAGGTTATTTTGCTGTAAAACTGTTCATCAGATTTTTTGTCATGAATTAGCCCTAAATTGTAAATATACACGCATGTTTATGTGTCTACAAGGTTGATCCCCTTTTATGACATCTACTGTAGTGCTCTTTTTGTGTGTTGTCGTACGAACAGTGATAAAACTTTCTTTTTTTTTTTTTCTACTGCAGTTTTTGACCAGCACTGCAATTTCTGCACTCTAATTCTCCTTTAAGTTTACACGTACCTGATGTAAGTCCAGCCAATCTGCTGTTTATTGTTATAGTGAATATCTGCGGACATTTACATGCAAGTAATAAACAATCCAGCCCAGTTCAGAATATCTGGACAAATGTAAACAAATGTACTTTTGAAGATGTCATGCCTGCAGTACTCCGGCTCATGGTTTTCAGGATCATTGTACAGTACATGTACATCTTACCTCAGTCACACACCAGATGTTCCCATGAACTTGGCTTTATATATGTAGCATAGATTTGTGCTTGAACAACTTTTATTCACCAGTATCAGCATGTACACGTACATGTATTTGCACAATGACAGTTCCCTTTTTTGGGACATTTTCTAGTGGTATTGAAAAAACATATGCAGAGGGCCCTGTGATGGAATATAAAGTGCTCTTAGAGTAAACTCTTGTGTCTGGTTCAGTCTAGTGACGGGTTTGCTCCGGCAGACGCGTCTGAGGTATAAAACCGGACAGCTTGTCTAGTGACGAGTTTGCTCTGGCAGACGTGTCTGAGGTATATTACCGGACAGGCTTGTCTAGTGACGGGTTTGCTCTGGCAGACGTGTCTGAGGTATATTACCGGACAGCTTGTCTAGTGACGGGTTTGCTCTGGCAGACGTGTCTGAGGTATATTACATTGCAGGCTTGTCTTGTGACGAGTTTGCTCTGGTAGACGCGTCTGAGGTATATTACTGGACAGGCTTGTTCTAGTGACTTGTTTGCTCTGGCAGACGCGTCTGAGGTATATTACATTGCAGCTTGTCTAGTGACGAGTTTGCTCTGGTAGACGCGTCTGAGGTATATTACTGGGACAGGCTTGTCTTGTGGACGGGTTTGCTCTGGTAGACGCGTCTGAGGTATATTACTGGACAGGCTTGTCCGTCGACGGGTTGCTCCGGCAGACGTGCCTGAGGTATATTACCGGATAGGCTTGTCCGGCGACGGGGTTTGCTCCGGCAGACACGGGGGCAGTTCCTGCTTATTTATTTGTAGTGGAAAGTTAAGA
This sequence comes from Liolophura sinensis, assembly GCF_032854445.1. Lineage (NCBI taxonomy): Eukaryota > Metazoa > Mollusca > Polyplacophora > Chitonida > Chitonidae > Liolophura > Liolophura sinensis. The sequence goes on along the minus strand of NC_088297.1, from coordinate 563,654 downwards.
CAACCATTTTGTCCTCATTTCACTCAAAACTGACTGTTTTGTTCTGACGTGATGATCGTGTTTAATGACGGTATAACCATTTTATTGTACTCATCATTTCCAAGGTCGGCAAATTAAAGCTGATAACCATGTTGTTGTTGAAGTGAAATTAAAGTATATGCATTTTAAAACAGAAATAATTTACCTGGTTATACAAAATAAAGCATCAGTTTTGTGTTCTTTGCTGCTCCTTTTATCAACCTTTGGATTTAATATGCTGTATAAAAGATAACACTATAAAACCGTTCTACTGAACAATTATTTTATATTATTTACTGACGTTGCAGTGACAACCTAACGCCTTCAACAGAGTAAGGTGTTAAACAAAAAGAATCCCTATTTATATTGAACTTACATACAAAAAACAAAGTTAACAAAACAGTATGTACAAGTTTCATGGTGAAGACATCTCAAATTCATGGTTGATGTATACATTGGGTCTATACAATTTAAAAACAGACAACAGGAGCTGGTATATGGTGACCGAATTTAAGTAGATACAGTTTTACATGAGTGAACAAATTTTACCATGTTGAGGTACATTTGCACAAGTTAATTAACATTTTTTCAACACTGTGTCCCAGGTGTGTGATAGGTTTAAATCTGGAGTCCTCCATTGTGGTTGAGAGTGGGATTTTTAACCTTTACGAAAATGGCTTCCTTAACCCCTCTATCAAACCAATGGGCTGTTCGGATAAAATATTTACGTTGTCCCCCAATAAAACCGTGACCTGAATTACATATATGTTGGAACACAGCAGAGTCATAGCCACTAGATGCTGGTTTAGATGTTGTTTAATACGGTTACTTAGTGGCTGCTGTGTTTCACCAATATATTAATCCCTGCAACGTGTTTTCACCACATTTTATTTCATAGCTCCACACTTCATCCTGCAGCTTCATCCGTGACCCCCCCCCCCCCCATTTTTGTCCACCCTTCCAGTAACAGGAGGACTTTTGTCCGTATCCCGGCCTAACCATGTGAGAAGAAAGAAAATAAATTTTCTTGCTAAGTTAATGTATATTGGCTAAAAAGAGCAGACCAGGTTCCCAAAAATTAGAAGAAATAAGGTACATATAACCCCATCTGTGTGTAAATGTTTACATACTGGTACTTGTTTTAAAACCGAGAGCAGCATATAAAATCTAAACTCATGAAATTCAGTCTTGATACTGGTACCATGTGAATGTTTATTCTGTAGATTGATAAAGATAATTACATGTGTAATTATTTTCCTTCAGCTTTTTTATCATACTAGTATTTTACTTTTTATCTCCATGTGTGTAATATACATGTCTTTTATTGAAATCAACGGTTGCTATTGGCAACCATTTTAAATCATTTCGAGATAATTTGAAATCACATTCATATATCCTAAAATCATTTTCAGACATGTTAATTAATTCAGACATCTCTCGTATCTGAAATTAACACATCTGAATAAACAGTTTGGGTGTGTCAGTAAAATTCCGACACAGTTTCGTCTATAAAATAGCCACACATACCAGTCACAGTAACATGAATTATGTAGAGAACTGGAGTTACTACTCCTTGAGTGGAAGCTGAAAAAGTGCATGGGTTAAAGCTCATGCACATTTTCCAGGAAACTATAATCATTATGGCTGAATGAGATGTTGATGCCCTTAGTATGAAGAAAGACTCAAGAAAGGGCAGCGTCACGACCCAGGAACCTCTCATCAATGCAGTCGCTGTGAGTTCAAGTCCAGCTCATGCTGGCTTCCTCTCCGGCCGTACGTGGGAAGGTCTGCCAGCAACCTGCGGATGGTCGTGGGTTTCCCCCGGGCTCTGCCCGGTTTCCACCCACCATAATGCTGGCTGCCATCGTATAAGTGAATTATTCTTGAGTGCGGCGTAAAATGTCACTCAGGTAAATAAATAAACTTAACTGAGGATTGCATCATTTATGACACTATTGTGATGAAAATAATGAATGTGTTAGAGGGTCCGTAAGGGAAAACATGTGGAATTGAGAGGAACAGAGAGGAACAGTGATTTACGTTCAGGCACTCTCAGTTCTGTTAGAAACCAGATCCACCTTTAGGACTTAGAGAGCGTATGTGAGACTAAGCCCATATGGTATTTGATAAATTCATCCGGCGAATTTTAGCTAGACGAATGGTTTATTGACTTTGTGTCACAGATTTAGGCATTCCTTCGGTATATTAAAAAAAGGGAGAAAATAAATAGAACATAGAAATAGAAATAGAACAATGTTTGATTTTCATGTCACAAGACACCAGTTGCCTTTTACCAGTTTTATCAATTACATAAACATATATAATCATAAACTTCCCCCGGGCTGACTGCCGCCGTATAAGTGAAATATTCTTGAGTACGGCGTAAAACACCAATCAAATAAATAAATAAATAAATAAATAAATATTATCACAAACATAGAAATGACAATCATCTACATGTTCAGACTCACAATGACAGATGTTTTTTTTTTTTTTAAATTTTTGTCATAAACCATTATTTGTCCTTGTGCCGCCGTTTAAAGATCACATGATTTTCCACAAGTCATGCCAGCATAATGACCTCTGTGGCCAAGTGGTTGGGGAGCTAGAATATTTCACTTATACGACGACGGCCACCATTATGGTGGGTGGAAACCGGGCAGAGCCCTGCGGGAAACCCACAACCATCCGCAGGTTGCTGAAAGACCTTCCCACGTATGGCCGGAGAGGAAGCCAGCATGAGCTGGACTTGAACTCACACCGACCGCATTGGTGAGAGACTCCTGGATCATCACGCTGCGCTAGCGCGCTAACCAACTGAGCCTCGGAGGCCCCATTTGTGTATTGTAATGAAGTATTGTTAAGTATGGCATGATATTAAACACGAATGAAATGAATAAGTAAATGTGTGTATATACTTGTAACTGTTTGTGTTTCAGGCATTCACTGTGATCTGTGTCTTCACTCTAACAAGGATACCTTACTGCAGGCTATCACCAAATCCGCCACTCCCTGGGCAGGGCTGAACGCCGGGACGTTCAACAAACTTCCCGCAGCCGACACTCTCTCCAAGTGCATTGTGGGATGCTGTGACGTGTCCTGGTGTAACGCTGTCCTCTATCACCAGTCTATCTGCTACACGATCCACTGTAATTCCACGGATCAGCGAGCATGTGACCCGCTGAAACGCTCAGAAGCCAAATACGCCTCCTCGTACTTCGTTAAACTTAGATCCACAGGTAAAGAGGTCAGGCGACCATGTCATAAAACCATTTGTGATTTGAAAGGTCAAAATTTAAATCCTTGACCTTGTCGACACATTTTTTAGATGTGCCCTAATTCCTCCTTTTCTCAAATGAAAGAGCAACTTTTAATGCAATTTATGCACATTTTTAATTTGATTTCAGGGACAAAACTACATTGATTTGGTTGGCCAATTTCAGGGTTTCACTAAATGTATCATTTTATCCATCTGTGTGAATAATAGACATATAGTTAGAAGTTACAAGATGAAACTTGTAAAGAGGTCAGGCGACCATGATGAAACTTGATGAAAAGACCATGTAACTTCAAATAGAATTAGTTTTCCTGTAACTAGCTTGAAATTACAAGTTCAATTTGGAACTGAAGTTCTGCCGTCAGAACATGCTTGAGTAAAACACCTCAAGAACATGCGAAAAGTTTGAAGAATGACAGTTGTAGTTTCCTCTCCGTTTTGTATGCCTCGTTTCCTCTACTCAGGAGAAGGGAGCTGATATGATTTATTGACGCTTACTTTTCAGTGGCTATTAAAGACGCAAAGATGTACAGGTTCAAACCCAGCCTTTGAATTTTTTTGATTCCCCTGCTCTCTATGCATATTTTCGGAGTCTAACGTTCAACGGTTGACATTTCTGAAGACTGCTTGTCTTCCACCAATAGGGTGTGGACATCTACGAAAAACTGTCAGTTCATGTAACTTGCTAAAGGTTGTTGTGCTCCGGTTTCCCTCACCCATAAGGCTAACTTCTATCAGTCATATACAACCACATGAAAATTTCATGTTGAAGATATTAAAGGATACATGAAAAGTTACTATAAAACGAAGAGTATGACCAGCCCTAATGGCTCATTTGGTAGAGCGTCCGCTTCAGGGGCGGTAGATCCAGGGTCAATCCAGGGTCGGGTCACACTAAGACGTGAAATGAGGAAGCCTCAGCTTCCCCGCTAGGCATTCAGCATTAAAGGGATAATGCATCTACTGGTTGACCCGTATCAGTATAATAGCTTGGGCAGCTTACTTGCCTTTGGTATGTCGTCTCAATGAAGCAGCACTAGATGAAAGAGCAGTGGAAATGTGTCCTGCAAGCCGTACGAAAACATTGGCTTCACTGGAGCCTTAGGAAAACATTGGCTTCGCTGGAGCCTTAGGAAAACATTTGCTTTGCTGGAGCCTCAGGAAAACATTGGCTTCGCTGGAGCCTTAGGAAAACATTGGCTTCGCTGGAGCCTTAGGAAAACATTGGCTTCACTGGAGCCTTAGGAAAACATTGGCTTCGCTGGAGCCTTAGGAAAACATTTGCTTTGCTGGAGCCTCAGGAAAACTTGAGTTTAATCATGTTAAAACACCATTTTTATGCCCCCAAAAGAAAGCTGAGAAGCTTGTGTGTAGTTTCTTGTGTTAGGTCACACCCATACTATTTAATTTAAGAAATGAAAACCAAGAATTTGTTGCTTAAAGGATTCATGAATCAATTAAATGAAATAAAATAAATACCTGGATAACAGAAGTTACATACCTGCACAGCATAAGCTACATACCTGGATAACATAAGTTACATACCTGAATAACATACGTTACATACCTGGATAACGTAAGTTACATACCTGAATAACATAAGTTACATACCTGAATAGCATAAGTGATAACATAAGTTACATATGTGGATAACATAAGGGATAATATAAATTACTCACCTAGATAACATAAGTTACATACCTGGATAACATAAGTTACATACCTGAATAACATACGTTACATACCTGGATAACGTAAGTTACATACCTGAATAACATAAGTTACATACCTGAATAGCATAAGTGATAACATAAGTTACATATGTGGATAACATAAGGGATAATATAAATTACTCACCTAGATAACATAAGTTACATACCTGGGTAACAAAAGGGATAACATAAGGTATATACCTGGATAACATAAGTTACACACCTGGATAACATGTTACATACCTGAATAACACAAGGTACGTTCCTGGATAACATAAGGGATAACATAAGTTACATACCTGGATAACATAAAGATAACATAAGTTACATACCTGGATAACGTAAGTTACATTTTTAGATAAGGTAAGTTACATACTTAGTTAACATAAGTTACATACCTGAATAACAGAAGTTACATACTTGGATAACATAAGTTACATGCTTTCACTTTGTTTACTTTTCTACAGAAGAGACTGATGCCGCACTGAGGACTGCAGCCTCTGGTTTAGGCGCCTCTGATCAACCACTGATCTTAAATCACCGCTGTTCCCAGGACACAGACTGCCCCGCCCATGAGCACTGCACCCTGGAGGTGGACGACACAGGCATGGAGTACAGATGTACCTGTCAGGAGGGTTTCGTTAGGAACTCTGTCACCAAGGAATGCCAAGGTATGGGATTAATGAAAATGTGTCCAAAGTGTTATTATATACACTAAGGAAAAGCAATTTGTTAGATGTCACTGGTCTAGAATTACTCAAAATGCGGCATTGTCATCAAATTGAACAAAAAGTAATAACAAGAAAACAGTGTACAAGGACTCGTATTGACTGAGACTTCCTGGCTGTTGTATTGTCAGTTGTGGGTCTACCGTGTGAATATGGACTGGATCAGTGTAAACCAGGGGAGGAGTGTACCTTGAGAGAGGGGTCCAAATCTCGGCAGGGATTGTGCGAGTGTAAGACTGGCTACCAGAGAGACCCAGTGTCCAGGCACTGTCATAAAACTGGTAGGTGTTTGGTCTTTTGTCCCACATCAGACAAAATACTCTGCTTTTCATTGGACAGCAATAGTCTCATGGCAGACGTGTATATTACCGTATCATTATAGTACTGGTCCAAGGTTACCTCAGTTCAAAAACAGAAAATTTTTCAAAATTTCAACCGTTCTTGTCAGGATTGCAGATTATAGGAGATGTGAAAATCATCTGATTGGTTACCGGTCATGCTGAAATCTACAATCCTAGACTCTTATGACTTGGTCAATGTTTCTAAATGCAATGCTGTATGTAACGAACTGTGGTCTAGTGGTTACAGGCGCTTACTTTTCAATCTCAAGGACAAACAAGGTGTAGGTTCAAACCCAGCTTTGGACATACAATTAACAGATTGACAGGCTCTGACTGTTTTTGGGCCTTTGCACAGCTTAGTGTTCGTTTAACATTAAGATTTGCATCACCAGTATGATGTGTAGATCTGTACATTCCATATAGAAAACTGCTTTCCTCCTCGACCCATAATGCTGACAGCCATGGAATTAATATTTTATTTTATTTATTTATTTATTTGATTGATGTTTTACACCGTACTCAAGAATATTTCACTTATACTACGGCGGTCAGCATTATGGTGGAAGGAAACCGGGCAGTGCCCAGGGGAAATCCACGACCATCCGCAGGTTGCTGCCAGACCTTCCCACTTGCGGTCAGAGAGGAAGCCAGAATGAACTGGACTTGAACTCACAGCGAGGACGCATTGGTGAGAGGCTTCTGGGTCATTACCCTGCACTAACGCGCTAACCAACTGTGCCACGGAAGCCCCCTCGAATTAATAAGAGGAACAGTTCTAAGTATTGCATTAAACAATAATCAAATACGTAAATAATTTGGTACATGTGGTTGTTGTTGTTGTACAGAGGAGGTTGTGGATACATCAGGATCCAGGTCTTCTGATCAGGTGAGTATAACCTTACCTTGTTATATGTGTAGTATTTCACCTGTAAGGCTTCAAGATCAAATCCAACTTGTGGCAATATGACTTCATCCTTGTTTTTTGATAAATTTGTTTTCTCACTGCTTTGTCTGCACTGATAAGTGACCCCACTAAACCCTCCACTGTACACGTCCAATGTGCAGTATGTAAGGCATGTCTAGTCAGCCAGGTGTAGTGACCCCACTAAACCCTCCACTGTACACGTCCAATGTGCAGTTTGTAAGACATGTCTAGTCAGTTAGGTGTAGTGGCCCCACTTAATTCTCCACTGTAAAAGTCCAGTGTGCAGTATTTAAGGCATGTCTAGTCAGCCAGGTGTAGTGGCCCCACTGAACCCTCCACTGTACACATCCAATATGCAGTATGTAATGCATGTCTAGTCAGTCAGGTGTAGTGGCCCCACTGAACCCTCCACTGTACACATCCAATATGCAGTATGTAATGCATGTCTAGTCAGTCAGGTGTAGTGGCCCCACTAAACCCTCCACTGTACACATCCAATATGCAGTATGTAAGGCATGTCTAGTCAGTCAGGTGTAGTGGCCCCCCTGAACCCTCCACTGTACACGTCCAGTGTGCAGTATAAAAGGCATGTCTAGTCAGTCAGGTGTAGTGGCCCCACTTAATTCTCCACTGTACACATCCAGTGTGCAGTATTTAAGGCATGTCTAGTCAGTCAGGTGTAGTGGCCTCACTGAACCCTCCACTGTACACGTCCAGTGTGCAGTATGTAAGGCATGTCTAGTCAGTGAGGTGTAGTGGCCCCACTTAATTCTCCACTGTACACGTCCAGTGTGCAGTATTTAAGGCATGTCTAGTCAGTCAGGTGTAGTGGCCCCACTTAATTCTCCACTGTACACGTCCAGTGTGCAGTATTTAAGGCATGTCTAGTCAGTCAGGTGTAGTGGCCCCACTGAACCCCCCACTGCACACATCCAATATGCAGTATGTAAGGCATGTCTAGTCAGTCAAGTGTTGTGGCCCCACTGAACCCTCCACTGTACACATCCTATATGCAGTATGTAAGGCATGTCTAGTCAGCCAGGTGTAGTGGCCCCACTGAACCCTCCACTGTACACATCCAATATGCAGTATGTAAGGCATGTCTAGTCAGTCAGGTGTAGTGGCCCCACTTAATTCTCCACTGTACACGTCCAGTGTGCAGTATTTAAGGCATGTCTAGTCAGTCAGGTGTAGTGGCCCCACTAAACCCCCCACTGCACACATCCAATATGCAGTATGTAAGGCATGTCTAGTCAGTCAAGTGTTGTGGCCCCACTGAACCCTCCACTGTACACATCCTATATGCAGTATGTAAGGCATGTCTAGTCAGCCAGGTGTAGTGGCCCCACTGAACCCTCCACTGTACACATCCAATATGCAGTATGTAAGGCATGTCTAGTCAGTCAGGTGTTGTGGCCCCACTAAACCCTCCACTGTACACGTCCAGTGTGCAGTTTGTAAGGCATGTCTAGTCAGTCAGGTGTTGTGGCCCCACTAATCCCTCCACTGTACACATCCAATGTGCAATTTGTAAGGCATGTCTAGTCAGTGAGGTGTAGTGGCCCCACTTAATTCTCCACTGTACACGTCCAGTGTGCAGTATTTAAGGCATTTATAGTCAGTCAGGCGTAGTGGCCCCACTGAACCCTCCACTGTACACATCCAATGTGCAGTATGTAAGGCATGTCTAGTCAGCCAGGTGTAGTGGCCCCACTAAACCCTCCACTGTACACATCCAATATGCAGTTTGTAAGGCATGTCTAGTCAGTCAGGCGTAGTGGCCCCACTGAACCCTCCACTGTACACATCCAATGTGCAGTATGTAAGGCATGTCTAGTCAGCCAGTTGTAGTGGCCCCGCTGAACCCCCCACTGTACACATCCAATATGCAGTTTGTAAGGCATGTCTAGTCAGTCAGGCGTAGTGGCCCCACTGAACCGTCCACTGTACACATCCAATATGCAGTATGTAAGGCATGTCTAGTCAGTCAGGGGTATTGGCCCCACTTAATTCTCCACTGTACACATCCAATGTGCAGTATTTAAGGCATGTCTAGTCATTGAGGTGTAGTGGCCCCACTTAATTCTCCACTGTACACGTCCAGTGTGCAGTATTTAAGGTATGTCTAGTCAGTCAGGTGTAGTGGCCCCACTTAATTCTCCACTGTACACGTCCAGTGTGCAGTATTTAAGGCATGCCTAGTCAGTCAGGTGTAGTGGCCTCACTGAACCCTCCACTGTACACGTCCAGTGTGCAGTATGTAAGGCATGTCTAGTCAGTCAGGTGTAGTGGCCCCACTGAACCCTCCACTGTACACGTCCAGTGTGCAATATGTAAGGCATGTCTAGTCAGTCAGGTGTAGTGGCCCCACTGAACCCTCCACTGTACACGTCCAATGTGCAGTAGGTAAGGCATGTCTAGTCAGTCAGGTGTTGTGGCCCCACTGAACCCTCCACTGTACACGTCCAATGTGCAGTATGTAAGGCATGTCTAGTCAGTCAGGTGTAGTGGCCCCACTGAACCCTCCACTGTACACATCCAATATGCAGTATGTAAGGCATGTCTAGTCAGTCAGGTGTAGTGCCCCCACTGAACCCTCCACTGTACACGTCCAATGTGCAGTATTTAAGGCATGCCTAGTCAGTCAGGTGTAGTGGCCCCACTTAATTCTCCACTGTACACGTCCAATGTGCAGTATGTAAGGCATGTCTAGTCAGCCAGGTGTAGTGGCCCCACTAAACCCTCCACTGTACACATCTAATATGCAGTATGTAAGGCATGTCTAGTCAGCCAGGTGTAGTGGCCCCACTGAACCCCCCACTGTACACATCCAATATGCAGTATTTAAGGCATGTCTAGTCAGTCAGGCGTAGTGGCCCCACTGAAACCTCCACTGTACACATCCAATATGCAGTATGTAAGGCATGTCTAGTCAGTCAGGTGTATTGGCCCCACTTAATTCTCCACTGTACACATCCAATGTGCAGTATTTAAGGCATGTCTAGTCAGTCAGGTGTAGTGGCCCCACTAAACCCTCCACTGTACACGTCCAGTATGCAGTATTTAAGGCATGTCTAGTCAGTCAGGTGTATTGGCGCCACTTAATTCTCCACTGTACACGTCCAGTGTGCAGTATTTAAGGCATGCCTAGTCAGCCAGGTGTAGTGGCCCCACTTAATTCTCCACTGTACACGTCCAGTGTGCAGTATTTAAGGCATGTCTAGTCAGTCAGGTGTAGTGGCCCCACTGAACCCTCCACTGTACACGTCCAGTGTGCAGTATTTAAGGTATGTCTAGTCAGTCAGGTGTAGTGGCCCCACTTAATTCTCCACTGTACACGTCCAGTGTGCAGTATTTAAGGCATGTCTAGTCAGTCAGGTGTAGTGGCCCCATTAAACCCTCCACTGTACACATCCAATGTGCAGTTTGTAAGGCATGTCTAGTCAGTCAGGTGTAGTGGCCCCACTGAACCCTACACTGTACACATCCAATATGCAGTATTTAAGGCATGTCTAGTCAGTCAGGTGTAGTGGCCTCACTGAAACCTCCACTGCACACGTCCAATGTGCAGTTTGTAAATCATGTCTAGTCAGTCAGGTGTTGTGGCCCCACTGAACTCTCCACTGTACACATCCAATGTGCAGTATGTAAGGCATGTCTAGTCAGTCAGGTGTAGTGGCCCGACTAAACCCTCCACTGCACACATCCAATGTGCAGTATGTAAGGCGCGTCTGGTCAGTCAGGTGTTGTGGCCCCACTAAACCCTCCACTGTACACGTCCAGTGTGCAGTATGTAAGGCATGTCTAGTCAGTCAGGTGTAGTGGCCCCACTTAATTCTCCACTGTACACGTCCAATGTGCAGTATGTAAGGCATGTCTATTCTGTCAGGTGTAGTGGCCCCACTAAACCCTCCACTGTACACATCCAATATGCAGTATGTAAGGCGCGTCTGGTCAGTCAGGTGTTGTGGCCCCACTGAACCCTCCACTGTACACGTCCAGTGTGCAGTATTTAAGGCATGTCTAGTCAGTCAGGTGTAATATGTCCTTAAATGCCAGTACAAAGCTAGGTGTGAGAATTGGTCGTTAAACATCGGACATCCTTGTATTCTAACTGAAACTTTATATGCCTGGTTTGATATTTCCTGCCTTGTATGTCCCCTATTTGTCATCTTTCTATGTCTCATATTGACCATTTGTCATCTTTCTGTGTCTCATATTGACCCTTTGTCATTTTTCTTTGTCTTGTATTGACCATTTGTCATCTTTCTGTGTCTCATATTGACCATTCCATTTGTCATCTTTCTGTGTCTCGTATTGACCCTTTGTCATTTTTCTTTGTCTTGTATTGACCATTTGTCATCTTTCTGTGTCTCATATTGACCATTTGTTATTTTTCTGTGTCTCATATTGACCATTTGTCATCTTTCTGTGTCTCATATTGACCATTTGTCATCCTTCTGTGTCTCGTATTGACCGTTTTTCATCATCTGCGTCTCGTATTGATTGGAACATTCCCAACTTGATCAGTTACAGTTGTTTATTGTTGTTTATATGTTTTCATTTGCAGACACCACCTGAAAAGAAAGATAATACGAAAACAACATCAACAACAACAACAACAGCCACAAAAACAACAACATCTCCACCAGGTAAGCACTTCATTCAGTTTATGATTATTGGTAACCTGTTTATGAAAGTTTGATCACTACTAGATCAGTACTTGTACTCGACTTTACAACGCCACTAGTTCAGTACTTGTACTTGACTTTACAACACTACTAGTTCAGTACTTGTACTCAACTTTACAACACTACTAGATCAGTACTTGTAATTGACTTTACAACACCAATAGATCAGTACTTGTACTCAACTTTACAACACCGCCAGATCAGTACTTGTACTTGACTTTACAACACCACTAGATCAGTACTTGTACTCGACTTTACAACGCCACTAGTTCAGTACTTGTACTTGACTTTACAACACTACTAGTTCAGTACTTGTACTTAACTTTACAACACTACTAGTTCAGTACTTGTACTTGACTTTACAACACTACTAGTTCAGTACTTGTACTTGACTTTACAACGCCACTAGTTCAGTACTTGTACTCAACTTTACAACACTACTAGATCAGTACTTGTAGTTGACTTTACAACAGTAATAGATCAGTACTTGTACGCAACTTTACAACACCACTAGATCAGTACTTGTAGTTGACTTTACAGCACCAATAGATCAGTACTTGTACTCAACTTTACAACACCACTAGATCAGTACTTGTAGTTGACTTTACAACACCATTAGATCAGGACGTGTACTCAATTTTACAACAATGCAAACTAACACACCACTGTGACTCAAGAACCCATTAGGTCTGGCAGCAACCTGCAGATGGTCGTGGGTTTCCCCGGGCTCTGCCCAGTTTTCTCCCTCCATAATGCTGGCTTCCGTCATATAAGTGAAATATTCTTGATTACGTCGTAAAAAACCAATCAAATAAATAAATAAATCAAGAACCTCTTACCAATATGATCGCTATGGGTTCCTTTCTGTTTATACAAGTACATGGGAAGATCTGCCTGGAACCCTCAGATAGTAAATAAACAAATAAATGGTTATGTTTTTATTGCATCTAACATGTACGTGTAACTACCTATGCAATTACTTGTAACTACATGTGCAATTACTTGTAACTACTTGTGCAACTACGTGTAACTACATGTGCGGTATACTAAAATTTCACGTGAATCATGAGAAGCCCAAAACAAAACAAAACTTGCCATTTTGGCTTGCTGTTTTCTTCCCCGGAGATAATGTGGGAAGGTCTGCCAGCAGCCTGTGAATCGTCATGAGCTTCCGCTGAACCCGGTTTCATCTTCATGCTTATGGTTGTCGTTAAAATATGCTTGAGTATGACAAACAGGACAATATAAATAGAAACGATGGATAAATTTTTGAGTACAACGATAAACGCCAGTCAGATAAATTACTACATCATTTGGGATATTACACTGTCATGGTCATGATGGAGGGGCATCATCTCTGGTGTGTTTGGCTTGGCATTATGATTTGATTTGATTTCATAAATGTTTTATGTCGTGCCAAAGAATATTTCACACATGATATATGATCACGGCTAGCATTACGGTGGGAAGAAACAGGTCAGAGCCCGGGGAAAGCTTGGCTCTACGAATATTCAGGGAGAAAGAAAACAAAAAAACAACAATCTACTTCAAGGAAAAACTGTGGTGACATGAGATTAAAATGCTAAAATGTTATTTTAATAATTTATTTATTTGTTTGCTGTTTTACGCCGCGCTCAAGAATATTTCAATTATTCGACGGCGGCCAGCATTGTGGTGGGTGGAAACCGGGCAGAGCCCGGGGGAAACCCACGACCATCCTCAGGTTGTTGGCAGATCTCCCCATGTACGCCTGGAGAGGAAGCCAGCATGAGCTGGACTTGAATTCAAAGTGAC
>NC_088297.1:475168-545168 GCF_032854445.1 Liolophura sinensis | reverse complement strand
GACATGTGTACTGCCCAGGTGAGAGATGGCAATGATAACCCATACTAATTGTATGCCTGACATGGGTACTGCCCAGGTGAGAGATGGCAATGATAACCCATAGGAATTGTATGCCTGACATGGGTACTGCCCAGGTGAGAGATGGCAATGATAACCCATAGGAATTGTATGCCTGACATGGGTACTGCCCAGGTGAGAGATGGCAATGATAACCCATAGGAATTGTATGCCTGACATGTGTACTGCCCAGGTGAGAGATGGCAGTGATAACCCATAGGAATTGTATGCCTGACATGTGTACTGCCCAGGTGAGAGATGGCAGTGATAACCCATAGGAATTGTATGCCTGACATGTGTACTGCCCAGGTGAGAGATGGCAATGATAACCCATAGGAATTGTATGCCTGACATGGGTACTGCCCAGGTGAGAGATGGCAGTGATAACCCATAGGAATTGTATGCCTGACATGGGTACTGCCCAGGTGAGAGATGGCAGTGATAACCCATAGGAATAGTATGCCTGACGTGTACTGCCCAGGTGAGAGATGGCAATGATAACACATAGGAATTGTATGCCTGACATGTGTACTGCCCAGGTGAGAGATGGCAATGATAACACATAGGAATTGTATGCCTGACATGTGTACTGCCCAGGTGAGAGATGGCAATGATAACACATAGGAATTGTATGCCTGACATGGGTACTGCCCAGGTGAGAGATGGCAATGATAACACATAGGAATTGTATGCCTGACATGTGTACTGCCCAGGTGAGAGATGGCAATGATAACCCATAGGAATTGTATGCCTGACATGGGTACTGCCCAGGTGAGAGATGGCAATGATAACACATAGGAATTGTATGCCTGACATGTGTACTGCCCAGGTGAGAGATGGCAATGATAACCCATAGGAATTGTATGCCTGACATGTGTACTGCCCAGGTGAGAGATGGCAATGATAACCCATAGGAATTGTATGCCTGACATGGGTACTGCCCAGGTGAGAGATGGCAATGATAACCCATAGGAATAGTATGCCTGACATGTGTACTGCCCAGGTGAGAGATGGCAATGATAACCCATAGGAATAGTATGCCTGACATGGGTACTGCCCAGGTGAGAGATGGCAATGATAACCCATAGGAATTGTATGCCTGACATGGGTACTGCCCAGGTGAGAGATGGCAGTGATAACCCATAGGAATTGTATGCCTGACATGTGTACTGCCCAGGTGAGAGATGGCAATGATAACCCATAGGAATTGTATGCCTGACATGGGTACTGCCCAGGTGAGAGATGGCAATGATAACCCATAGGAATTGTATGCCTGACATGTGTACTGCCCAGGTGAGAGATAGCAATGATAACCCATAGGAATTGTATGCCTGACATGTGTACTGCCCAGGTGAGAGATGGCAATGATAACCCATAGGAATAGTATGCCTGACATGTGTACTGCCCAGGTGAGAGATGGCAATGATAACCCATAGGAATTGTATGCCTGACATGGGTACTGCCCAGGTGAGAGATGGCAATGATAACCCATAGGAATTGTATGCCTGACGTGTGTACTGCCCAGGTGAGAGATGGCAATGATAACACATAGGAATTGTATGCCTGACGTGTGTACTGCCCAGGTGAGAGATGGCAATGATAACCCATAGGAATTGTATGCCTGACATGGGTACTGCCCAGGTGAGAGATGGCAATGATAACCCATAGGAATTGTATGCCTGACATGGGTACTGCCCAGGTGAGAGATGGCAATGATAACACATAGGAATTGTATGCCTGACGTGGGTACTGCCCAGGTGAGAGATGGCAATGATAACCCATAGGAATTGTATGCCTGACGTGTGTACTGCCCAGGTGAGAGATGGCAATGATAACCCATAGGAATTGTATGCCTGACATGTGTACTGCCCAGGTGAGAGATGGCAATGATAACCCATAGGAATAGTATGCCTGACATGTGTACTGCCCAGGTGAGAGATGGCAATGATAACCCATAGGAATTGTATGCCTGACATGTGTACTGCCCAGGTGAGAGATGGCAATGATAACCCATAGGAATTGTATGCCTGACATGGGTACTGCCCAGGTGAGAGATGGCAATGATAACCCATAGGAATTGTATGCCTGACATGTGTACTGCCCAGGTGAGAGATGGCAATGATAACCCATAGGAATTGTATGCCTGACATGTGTACTGCCCAGGTGAGAGATGGCAATGATAACCCATAGGAATTGTATGCCTGACATGTGTACTGCCCAGGTGAGAGATGGCAATGTTAACCCATAGGAATTGTATGCCTGACATGTGTACTGCCCAGGTGAGAGATGGCAATGATAACCCATAGGAATAGTAGGCCTGACGTGTACTGCCCAGGTGAGAGATGGCAATGATAACACATAGGAATTGTATGCCTGACATGTGTACTGCCCAGGTGAAAGATGGCAATGATAACCCATAGGAATAGTATGCCTGACGTGTACTGCCCAGGTGAGAGATGGCAGTGATAACCCATAGGAATTGTATGCCTGACATGGGTACTGCCCAGGTGAGAGATGGCAATGATAACCCATAGGAATTTTATGCCTGACATGTGTACTGCCCAGGTGAGAGATGGCAATGATAACCCATAGGAATAGTATGCCTGACATGGGTACTGCCCAGGTGAGAGATGGCAATGATAACCCATAGGAATTGTATGCCTGACATGTGTACTGCCCAGGTGAGAGATTGCAATGATAACCCATAGGAATTGTATGCCTGACATGGGTACTGCCCAGGTGAGAGATGGCAATGATATTCCATAGGAATTGTATGCCTGACATGTGTACTGCCCAAATGAGATGGCAATGATAACCCATAGGAATTGTATGCCTGACATGTGTATTGCCCAGGTGAGAGATTGCAATGATAACCCATAGGAATTGTATGCCTGACATGTGTACTGCCCAGGTGAGAGATGGCAATGATAACCCATACGAATTGTATGTCTGACATGTGTATCGCCCAGGTGAGAGATAGCAATGATAACCCATCGCAATGATAACCCATAGGACCTGAATTGTAAACTGGGTCATCATTTCCACCTTTCATGAGAGTAATTTGGTAAATGACCTAAACTTTTGCACATGAGTTGGGAGCAAGATGACACATGAGAGTGAGCCCCTCCCCCTTCAGTTTTATTACCCTGCATGGCACTGGCAGCTCTGGTTGCTAATCCTTGCCATGTGGGGTGAAGTCACTGACAGTGAGGTGTGCAGGTCTCCCGACTAGTAGACCTACATGTACATCTCTCAATATGCCCATGGGTGAAATCGAAGAAAGTATTAAGACAGGTGATGTCTATTACAAACCTTTAAATTCCAAACACTGTCCGAAAGCATGATCACACCAAACAAAGAATGTTGCATGCAGAATGTTCACTGTAGATGAACCGATTATTTGGGTTAGGCCTACATGTACGTGGAAGTCACCTCACGCTGTTATCTGGTGACAGCTTGTCTACTGAGATCCCTCATTATGGAACAAATATGTGTACAAATGTATTTTAGCTAAAAACAAATTTAACTGATAAATATCTGTCATCGGCTTCCCGTGTCCATGTTATTCCAGTTTAGAATGTCAGTCCACACGCACATTTTGTTTCTTGACAGCCGGAACTGTCCTGTTGCGGAAGAATTCCCTTTCCCACATTTTCATATACCATGAACCTCCCATTAAACAGAAAACGTACTTAATTTTCCCCCTTTTTGGTAGCACCTTGTGCGAGTCTGGCTTATCGGGAGACAGGCCAGCAACAGATAAGATTATTGTTTTGCCTTTGGCGAGCAAAAATCACGTGATCGAAGAGTATGCACGATTTTGAGTCCTGTGATTGTAAGTGGTTTGTGTCTACTTGCAGATAAAACCAATCTGTATGACTCAATTTTCATCTGAGGGAACTGGATTAAATATTATGTAAATTAAGAATTCATTTTTACGAAATATAGGCGGAAGTTGACAGCCTTTCAATTTACGCCAGAATGAACAGTAAATGTTTAGCTGCAGTGTCACACACACACACGTGTGTACGTGTCGCTTTTATCGCAATATGACATCTTCGTCTAGTCTGCTGGTAGACCTAGATGGCAAGTATGGATGCACAGGGTGCTAAATTCTGCTGCAGCTTAGTATACAGAGAGCCCTGCAGTTTAACACTCCACATGTGTAAAGGTAGTCATTCTCCACAGTTTTCTCCCAAATTCCCATTCATCCCAAAATATTGATAATAAGGCAATCAACCTGTGACAAAGCGCATGTACTAAAATCAGTATGCTTAAAACGGAGAAAAACGTGAACTGTTGGTGGTAGGAGCACAGACTAACTGCTCAGTGAAACATGAACTGTTGGTGGTAGGAGCACAGACTAGCTGCTCAGTGAAGCATGAATTGTTGGTGGCAGGAGCATAAACTAACTGCTCAGTGAAGCGTGAACTGTTGGTGGTAGGAGCACAGATTAACTGCTCAGTGAAGCATGAGCTTGTTTATTACATTCTTGAACTGTCAGTATAATCCCCTGACCACCCCTGATGCTCTCCCTCGGCGCCCTGTCAGTAAGAACCACAGTGAATCCTGGGACACACTTTCCGAGTCCCAGGACGAAACTTTAGGCCAGTCAAGTCACTGTATTTATGGTAATTAACCTTCAGCATATTCACTGCACAATAATTTATTCATTATTTGTATTTTGACATTACGAGGATTTTGAATAATTGAGCATTTTATCACACCATGTGATGTACAATGCAGAAATGGTAAAATCTTGCATTAGGAAGTCACACTGCTTAGTTCTGATTGCGATATCAAATGTTTTTCTGAGTGTGAAATATCAAGGTGTAATAAGAGAAGTGATGCCTTGTGTTGTTCCTTCACATATGTACATTGTGTGGTCAGTCTGTCCTCCTTGCCTCACACGTTGACCTTCCTGTTACAGCCGCCAGACAGAACCAGCCTCCTGTGGCCATAATAAAGCCAAAGTCTCAGTCTGTAGTTCTCCCGAAGTCCCCAATTTTAGATGGCTCAGGTAAGTGAGAAGCCAAGATACTGTGTGTATGGGTGCATGTATTCTGATTGGATGAGGTGAAAACCACAGATAAATGAGTAGCTCAGTCTGTGTTGTGTAGCTAACTTCTTTTCTGAAGTTATAATTATGCTATCCTTATCAGTCATGTTACCTTCTGTATTATGTTTGGGTTGTGACAGGCAGTATAGACGATAAGATTATGAGCTGTCAGACAATACAGATGATTGTCAGCTGACAGGTAGTACAGATGATTGTCAGCTGACAGACAGTACAGGTGATTATTAGCTGACAGACAGTACAGATGATTTTTCAGCTGACAGGCAGTACAGACGGTAAGATCGTGAGGTGTCAGACAGTACAGACAGTGATGATAAGATCGTGAGCTATCGGTGAGAGGTGTCAGATGTTACATTTGGTATTCTGTTTGGTTTGAGACAGACATTAGAGATGATGATAAGATCGTCAGCTACCAGTGGGAGGAGATGTCAGATGTTACATTTGATATTCTGTTTGATTTGTGGCAGACAGCTCAGATGATGATAAGATCGTCAGCTATCAGTGGGAGGAGGTGTCAGATGTTACATGTGATATTCTGTTTGGTTTGTGACAGACAGCACAGATGATGATAAAATCGTCAGCTACCAGTGGGAGGAGATGTCAGATGTTACATTTGATATTCTGTTTGATTTGTGGCAGACAGCTCAGATGATGATAAGATCGTCAGCTATCAGTGGGAGGAGGTGTCAGATGTTACATTTGATATTCTGGTTGTTTTATGACAGACAGCACAGATGATGATAAAATCGTCAGCTATCAGTGGGAGGAGATGTCAGATGTTACATTTGATATTCTATTTGGTTTGTGACAGATAGTACAGATGATGATAAGATCGTCAGCTATCAGTGGGAGGAGGTGTCAGATGTTACATTTGATATTCTGTTTGGTTTGTGACAGACAGTACAGATGATGATAAAATCGTCAGCTATCAGTGGGAGGAGATGTCAGATGTTACATTTGATATTCTATTTGGTTTGTGACAGATAGTACAGATGATGATAAGATCGTCAGCTATCAGTGGGAGGAGGTGTCAGATGTTACATTTGATATTCTGTTTGGTTTGTGACAGACAGCTCAGATGATGATAAGATCGTCAGCTATCAGTGGGAGGAGGTGTCAGATGTTACATTTGATATTCTATTTGGTTTGTGACAGATAGTACAGATGATGATAAGATCGTCAGCTACCAGTGGGAGGAGATGTCAGATGTTACATTTGATATTCTGGTTGTTTTATGACAGACAGCTCAGATGATGATAAGATTGTCAGCTATCAGTGGGAGGAGGTGTCAGATGTTACATGTGATATTCTGTTTGGTTTATGACAGACAGCACAGATGATGATAAAATCGTCAGCTATCAGTGGAGGAGGTGTCAGATGTTACATTTGATATTCTGTTTGGTTTTTGTGACAGACAGCACAGATGATGATAAGATTGTCAGCTATCAGTGGGAAGAGGGGTCAGATGTTACATGTGATATTCTGTTTGGTTTATGACAGACAGCACAGATGATGATAAAATCGTCAGCTATCAGTGGAGGAGGTGTCAGATGTTACATTTGATATTCTGTTTGGTTTTTGTGACAGACAGCACAGATGATGATAAAATCGTCAGCTATCAGTGGGAGGAGGTGTCGGGTCCCATCCAAGGTCACCAGATCAATGGGAAGGAAGCCATGTTAACTCTGACTGATCTGGTTCCTGGAAACTTTACCTTCAAGTAAGTTTTATCTAATTCATGGAATTATCTGAGTAAGTTTCAGAGGAATTCTAAAGGACATGTGGCAGAACTGGACATTAAATAACCAAGTTAAAAGTTAAATGACCTGTAAATAAGTTTTCATTAAATCTTAGAAGTATTTGAAAAATTTACATTACATACATGTATAAATTTCGAAAGTGGCAAAACTATACTTAACCAAGCAATTAACCAAACACTTGACCAAACAAATATTTGTGTCCATCATAAACTGACTTTTCAGCTGTATTTGAAGTCGCCAAATGTTCCCTTATTGTGAACAACAGTTGCTTTATAATACATGTGGTTTCAGAGTCATTTCTTTAGTATTTGAAAGTACATCTACGCTCAGTGTTAACAGATAGACTGTGTGTTCTACCACGATCTGTCATTTACAGTAGACGTGTACTTATGATGATTCTGTGACCTGGTGGTGAACGTGATAATTCAGTGTGGGAACATTTATAAATGCTTGATAGAAGCCTGTTAAATGCTTGATAGAAGCCTGTTAAATGCTTGATAGAAGCCTGTTAAATGCTTGATAGAAGCCTATTAAATGCTAGATGGAAGCCTGTTAAATGCTTGATAGAAGCCTGTAAAATGCTAGATGGAAGCCTGCCAAATGCTTGATAAAAGCCTGTTAAATGTTTGATAGAAGCCTGTTAAATGCTTGATGGAAGCCTGTCAAATGTTTGATAGAAGCCTGTTAAATTCTTGATAGAAGCCTGCCAAATGTTTGATAGAAGCCTGCTAAGTGTTTGATAGAAGCCTGTTAAATGCTTGATGGAAGACTGTTAAATGCAGCTCATGTCATATATAAATGTAAGGTCTTATAGACCATGTACATTGTCAGCATGGCTCAGAAAGCCCACCTTACAGTCCAAACATTTGACTGCATTTAATTTAAAGAGCAATGCAGAAAAAAGTGAAGGTATTTTCACATTTATTTTTTAATAGTCATCCAACGTATGCTTAGTACTTAGTACTAGTTTCTTTCCATTTAAATATTTATAAATCATTTCGTCATTTTCTTTTCTTGTAACTTACAGACTGACTGTCACAGATTCAGACGGGGAAAGTAGCTCCGCCTTGGCTAATGTCACTGTCATCAAAGGTAAGATTTGCCTGCTTCCTGACTTTGTCATAGAAATTTTGCCATGCCAATCAAATTGCCACATGTAGGCATGCCAGTGGCTGTACACCAGTCCCTGCCTACACGCCTTGTGTTTTAAGATGAAAGTGAGTATGGTGTAAACGCCCGGTCAAGTAATTAAATCAATCAATTTTTAATTAAACTGTTCCTTTAGGCTTTCCTGTCGCATCTATTGTTGTGAAATTATGGGTTACATTACGGCCGCTGTGAGTTCAAGTCCAGTTCATGCTGACTTCCTCTCCGGTCGTAAGTGGGAAGGTCTGGCAGTAACCTGCGGATGGTTGTGGGTTCCCCCCGGACTCACCAGCACGGATAGCACAGTTGGTAGAGCGTCCGCTTCGGGACCGGTAGATCCAGGATCAATCCTTGATCGAGTCACACCTAAGACTTTAAAAGAGGAAGTTGTAACTTCCTCGCTTGGCGTTCAGCATGAAGGGGATAGTGCAACGACTGGTTGACCCGTATGAGTATAATGGCTCGGGCGAGACGGCTTACTTGCCTTCGGTAAGTCGTCTCAGTGATGCAGCACTAAATAAAAGAGCGGTGGAAATCCGTCCTGCAACAAGGAGGCACATTATACATACATGCACCCTAATGATTCCTTCGTCGTCATATGACTGAAAAATTGTTGAGTACGACGTTAAACCCCAAGCACTCACTCACTCACTCATGTCTACACATATTATAACTTAATACCACGATTTGAGGGGAAGGGATACCCGTTTAGTACTAAATTATTACATATATTCTTTGATTTACCTTGTTCCTATGGAGGTCAGCCATATTGGATTTCCTGGCTTTTTTTTTGGAATAAATGGAATAAACCTCTTGGAATAATGTCAGTTTTTCTCATGGCAAGGAACTGATCAGCAGCTGAACTAAAAAGTAGCTCTGAAATTATGAAATAACAAATTGTTAAATTCCACTAAATTCCAATAATCCTGTTGTCATTGCAACTTTGGTGCAATTTGGTGTCAAGCAAACGCGAAACATCTAACCTGAATGTTTGGCTGTTCGTTTTTTTATCTGGTGTTCTGTCTGTTTCTTTGTTTCGTTGATAGAAACGGACTATCCTCCTAAGGCGTTCCCGGGCTCGGACATCGTGATTCACCTTCCCAAGAATGAGGTCACACTGTACGGGAATGGCAGCACAGACGACAAAGGCATCAAGTCCTACGAGTGGCTGAAAACTGGCACAGATAAACTCACGGCAGATATGGTGGTACGAAATTCACGATACAACTAATGAATCCAAATGTCAATCAAGTATACGTGTACAGTGCAGATGCAGCTGGCTTGCAGGAAGTTTTTTCTCCCATGCTCTTCTTGTTGGTCAGTGCACAAGAGTGACAAAATATTTATTTATTTGATCGTTGTCTTACTCCGTACTCAAGAGCATTTCACTTATACGACCACCACCAGCATTATGGTGGAAGTAAATCGGGCAGAGCCCAGGGGAAATCCACGACCATCCACAGGTTACTGGAAGATCTTCCCATTTACGGCCCTAGAGGAAGCCAGCATGAGGTGGACTCGAACTCGCGGCGACCGCATGGGTGAGAGGCATCTCGGTCATTACACTGCTCTAGCGCACTAACCAACTGAGCCAAGGAGGGCCCAGTGACGAAATAAAATTAATGTTGATTTTCAGGTTTGTTTTTATACCATTTTTGGAGTTTTTTGTGTCTTGCCCATGAAACACAAAATAAAAGTGTTGCCTAAGGTCACATGGTTGACTCCAGCTCTCGCTGGATCGGTGGTGGCTTCAGGTGAAGGTCGGTGATGTACTTTGGGAACTCCCCACCCCTAAACCAGCCCGCGATCGTATAAGTGAAATATTCTTTATTATGGCATTATAGGTAAAGACCACTCCAGAGTGAAGCATGCTGCATGTCAGATGAAAAACCATTTAAAACTGTCCAGGGAAATGGTTGGATTTATTTTTCTAACCGAGTAAAATTATGTAACAACATAAGATTCTATGGTGGTCTGTTGTGACCACCATAGTCAACTGTCCAGGGAAATTGTTGGATTTATTTTTCTAACCGAGTAAAATTATGTAACAACATAAGATTCTATGGTGGTCTGTTGTGACCACCATAGTCAACTGTCCAGCGAAATTGTTGGATTTATTTTTCTAACCGAGTAAAATTATGTAACAACATAAGATTCTATGGTGGTCTGTTGTGACCACCGTAGTCAACTGTCCAGGGAAATTGTTGGATTTATTTTTCTAACCGAGTAAAATTATGTAACAACATAAGATTCTATGGTGGTCTGTTGTGACCACCATAGTCAACTGTCCAGGGAAATTGTAGGATTTATTTTTCTAACCGAGTAAAATTATGTAACAAGATAAGATTCTATGGTGGTCTGTTGTGACCACCGTAGTCAACTGTCCAGGGAAATTGTAGGATTTATTTTTCTAACCGAGTAAAATTATGTAACAAGATAAGATTCTATGGTGGTCTGTTGTGACCCAGAAGGTATCACTTACGTCACATCTAAAATTTTTGCCTGAAATAATTCGTTTCATGGTCAAATAGACTAATTCGTTTACAGATCTGTATGTATATGCATTTTGTAATGCGTGTGTAAGTAGCAAAAACCTTATGGGACGTCACTGCTCTCATTGTGGTCAGAAAAGGTCACATTGGGATATTTAAATGTATTTTACTTAGTTAAAAAATTGTCTAAAAAATAAATCCACCTATTTTCCTGGACAGATTTTAATGGTCTTTCATCTGATATATACTTCATTTTAGTGTTTTCTTTGCCTTTAAACACAAAGCAATGAGGCAAAAGAGTGAGGGGACTATATATGTGGGTAGATTAACTCTTAAATGAGCAGTTTTGCTTGTACCAGTTCCATCTTGAGGATGAAGCTCCTTGTGTTTTGTCCGTCTTCTGTTTGCAGGGTGTCCGTGAGCCTATCCTTCATCTGTCAGGCCTCCAGGAAGGAGACTACACCTTCTCCCTAATCGTGACAGACACGGCCGGACAGACGGACACTAAAGAGGTACATGTGTTTGTGAAGAAGGCTACGAATCAGCCTCCGAAGGCTAACCCGGGGTCCGAGCAGACCATATCCCTGCCTCTGACCAGCCTGACACTGGACGGTAGAAATAGCACCGATGATAAAGCCATCGTGAAGTACGCTTGGAAACAGCTCAGGTGAGAAAGGGTACCAGTTGTAGCTGTTTGTACTGGAAGTTTTGCAGCTCAGGTGAGATAAGGTACTTGTTGTAGCTGTTTGTACTGGAAGTTTCGCAGCTCAGGTGAGATAAGGTACTTGTTGTAGCCGTTTGTACTGGAAGATTCGCAGCTCAGGTGAGGTAGGGTACTTGTTGTAGCTGTTTGTACTGGAAGTTTCGCAGCTCAGGTGAGATAGGGTACTTGTTGTAGCTGTTTATACTGGAAGTTTTGCTTGTTTCAGTTGTAAGCAATCCAAGACATCACGAGAGGTTAAAGCAAGGAAACATGACTGGCTGGTCCAGTGTCAGTATTGCAACGTGGTACGGGTTGGCAGGCCTACTGTATAAATTAGTCTGCGAAGTACAACCCAGTAGGCCTAATTGACTTCAAACGGCCGATATGAGTACCCTCGTCAGTGAGTTTACACATCAAGGCCAGTCATCAGTGTAACCACTCCAGTACGGTGTTAATAACCTATTCCAGACTTGGTATAACTTAAGAATCGAGTGGACTGTGGATGTGATAGGGATTTCAACAACAACGAACCAAGGAAACAGATAAACGGTTTAACAATTTATTACATAGCACAAATAATGTATGTTGTGTACAGAATCTCTGCTTAATTTTAAGTGTTCACGCTATTATTCCCCATATGTGACTGTAAGGATAGTAGCCTACTATAACCAGTCCATTCACATTGTGAATACTGTACGGCAATTGCCCTCCTGTTGCGGACACCGATAATGCTCTAGTTAAGCAATGGCAATAGGGAGGGAAACCAAATAAGGTAATGGTAAGTCTATTTAGTAGCTTTGTCCCACTCTTTAGAATCAATAACATGCCCTCAAATGTGACAATAGAGAAGTTCCATGTAGCTTGCGAGTTTGTGGTAAATCACCCTGTGCTGTAAAACAACATTTAATTATCCCTCGAGAGTCTCCCGTGGGCTGGTCATTTCTTCACTCGCACATTTCTTTGTCAATCACTTCCAATTTCATTACATTATAATGTGACTTGTAATGGTGTCATATCTGGTGTCTTCGACTTGATACTTCAGTGGCGGCAGCACTTCGGCAGCATGGACTCATCCTGCCACAAGAAGACACGTTGTATGTATACACACATCGAAAGACTCATCCACTGAAAAATTGTTCAGTACCCGGTATGACATAATAAATGAGCAATCCTTTATTCTGGTTGGCAGCATGGACTCGCCGTGCTACGACAAAACAGAGTATACATAAATATGCACTCAATAATTGTTCAATAGCATAATTTAAAAGTTTCCAGCATATATATATGTACATACAAGTCTAGATAAATTATACCTGCTCTTTCTCACCTGTTCTCTGCTGTTTTCCAGTGGTCCGACAGACTTAGTGATCGACAGGGACACGGAGCCCCTAGCTAAGACAACAGGAGAGATCCAGAAGGGAGACTACTCATTCAGCCTGACTGTTCAAGACAAGGAAGGGGAAGAGAACTCTGCTGACCTAACTGTTCATGTCGTGGAAAGTATGTCACCCTCTGTGCTAAAAACTTAGTGTAGATTTATGCTTATTACATGTATCAATATAAAGGTAAAATGTCCGGATTTCCTTCACTGATGAAAGTGATGTTTGACCTGTAGTTGGATTTCACTTTTGTTATGACATTTTGGTATTTCACCCCCAGGCGTCATGGTGTCATAAAAGAAACATTTACAGGCCCCTGGCCTTTATAATGTTTATAACAACTGATAACAACACAAAGAGATCTTACAGTTGATTGTAAACTTTACAGCTGAATTTAGAATGTATTGTAAACTGAGCCATGTTGTGCGAAAGAATTGTAAGGTGATCGTAACTTTTTCGCAGTATTTTACTCCTGCATCATTTGTGGTCTGTAAATGACTCCTGGATAATGTGTAGTCTGTAAATGGCTCCTGCATAATGTGTGGTCTGTAAATGACTCCTGCATAATTTGTGGTCTGTAAATGGCTCCTGCATAATTTGTGGTCTGTAAATGGCTCCTACATAATTTGTGGTGTGTAAATGACTCCTGCATAATTTGTGGTCTGTAAATGGCTCCTGCATAATTTGTGGTCTGTAAATGACTCCTGCATAATTTGTGGTCTGTAAATGGCTCCTACATAATTTGTGGTCTGTAAATGACTCCTGCATAATTTGTGGTCTGTAAATGGCTCCTGCATAATTTGTGGTCTGTAAATGGCTCCTGCATAATTTGTGGTCTGTAAATGGCTCCTGCATACATGTAATTTGTGGTCTGTAATTGACATCCCCCCTCCCCCCCCCCAAAAAAATACAAAAAATTATAATTACAGATTTATAGATTAGCTGCAGAGGGAAATTGGTTTGTCATGAGGTGTGTTCTTCAAACATGGTTAAATTTTTTGTCTGTGTTTGTCAGATCCAAACAAACCTCCTGTAGCAAACGCTGGGGGAGACCAGACTGTGCACCTGCCCTTAGCACTGATCACGGTTAACGGAAGCTTGTCCTCAGACGATTATGGTATTGTCAAATACACCTGGACTCGGGACCCACAGAGTCTGGCGGCTGGGGTATGTTGTTACTCACATATCTACCTTTTTCCCCCCGGGGCGCGGCTCTGCTCTGCTCAGGTCTTTGCGTGGTTTCCCCCCGCCATAATGCTGGCCGCTGTTGTATAAATCAAACACCAATCTTATCAGCAAGCATATCTACCTGCCCATGCACTGTTCATGTCCCTGGAGTTATTTGACATATTTTACAAGTTCCACATAATTTGCAAACCTTGACAAGGTCTTTGTTTGTTTATTATTTATTTATTGTTGTCTAACACGATACCTAAGAGTGTTTCACTTACACAGTTACAGTCTATTTTTTTTTTTCGGCTCAGTGAAAGTGGACAACTTGGGGTGAACTACAGACCTCTTGGGGTGAACTACAGACCTCTTGTTAGGTGCCCAACATTGATTATGTGGCTAGTTTTCATGTGCCCTAATATAGAGTACTTTGTAAAAATTAATCTGACCATTTGCTTTAATTTTGCATGCCTGCTGCACATTCGAAGTTGTATGGAGTGACAGACTTTCAGTTGAAAAGTCTTTATGTTAATTATTCCTCAATCATGCTGGCCGCCATCCAGTGTAATATTTTTGAGTACCGGTACTGTGTAAAACTCCAATGAAATAATTATATAAATTTATGTTTATTATGAAGAAGTTGGAAGTTTTTCAAATTAACACTGAGCACCTTATTGTACTGCTCATGAATATACATGTATGTCAAACAAAGAGATTTATAATAAGGTTGTCTCCCTTGTTTCAGGATGTCCTCAATGGATCTGACCACCAGGCAGTGTTGCAGATCACCAATGTAATCGCCGGGAGATACGTATTCGTGTTAGAAGTGACGGACACAGAGGGCTTGACACAGACTGACACGGCTTCTGTCACGGTCAAACCAGGTACAGGCAGGGATGGGTGGGGTAGGGTTTGTACAGGTGAAGTCACCTTATCAACTCAAAGCCAACCTCCCACTGTACAATATTTCTGTCAATATTATTCAACATCACTGCACAGCTTCATTTCATGCAACATGGTGGAACTGCCACTCAACGTTGTAGGAGCTATCCCGTCTCACTGTACGATACTGTGCCTTCCCCTTCGATGTTTCATGTGAATATTTTGCTACAGTTATATAATATGTCTAAGACAGTTCAAAGCCCTGCTCTCTTTAGCTGCTATTGTTTGTCCACACTGCCTTACGATATCGCACGACAGCTGCTATTGTTTGTCCACACTGCCTTACGATATTGCACGACAGCTGCTATTGTTTGTCCACACTTCCTTACCTTACGATATGGCATGACAGCTGCTATTGATTGTCCACACTGCCTTACGATATCGCAAGACTGTGGATTGTCCAGACTCCCTTACGATATCGCAGGACAGCTGCATGTGGATTGTCCACACTCCCTGACAACATCTTGCGACGGCTGCATGTTGATTGTCCACACTCCCGGACAATATCTCACGTTTCATAGTGCAAAGTCGCGCCACTGTGCAAACGTGTAAAATCTTGTCATGTATTGCACAACATCACAGAAAAATCACATTGTGGGAGGCCATCGCTTTAGGCAAGAGACCCTCAAACTACCATAAAACACACCTCATTTCCACTGTGTCCCACCATTTTTCTCACCCTTACCTTTTATAATGGAAATACACGTTTGTCTGTTTGACTCTTAAAAAGTGCCTTCTGAAATCAGGCTGTCAGAGGCATGTTGTTCAGATTTCTGAGATACTATGGGCGTGTTGTTGAGAATCTCCTTAGGTGTATTTATGTATTTATTTATTTATTTCATTGGTGTTTTACGTGGTACTCAGAAATATTTCACTTATACAACAGCGGCAAGCATTATGGTGGGAGGAAACCAGGCAGGGCCCTAGGGAAACCCATGACCATCCGACAGGTTGCTGACAGACCTTCCCTTAGGTGTAATCTAGAAGGGTTCAGGAAGTACAGTAAATGACTTTCGACTTCGTCCATGACTAAGTTGCTGGCTTTGTCTGATTATCAGTAGTGTTAGGGTTTGTTTGGAAGGTATACCTAGGGGAAGGTCCAACTTTCAACACCCAGTGTAATATTATGGAACATTTATTTGCCTCTAAACATGCATTTTTGTGGTCAGTAAGTTTCTCAATGAATTTTGTGTCATTGTTGAGTAGTGTGGCTTATGTTAAGATCAAGGACGTGTATTATTTCTTAGTTTGCGAGAGTCTTGTCCATTTCATAATTTCCTGCTCTGTAATCAGAGGCATATTTCAGGAGAAATCAGACCAGATCTTCTGATGCGCACCATCGCTGCTATAATGAAACAATAGCTGGCAATAATTCTGGAATCATATATATGTGTACATTTTGTGTAGAAGAGTTGGTTATTTTATGTTTTCAGATCCTCATGCCCTGGACGTTGTAGAACTTCACATTAAGGCTGATCTCTCAACGTTTACAGAAGAAAACAAGGTACGTTTGTGTTGTTGAAGTTTGTGGCGCCTCTAGGATGCTCTATAAGTCATCCGATCACATGAATAAAACAACAGTTGTATAGGTGTATGTAAGTATCTTAGCTTTGAGCTATCACGTCTCGCTGTACGATACTGTGCCCTTTCTTTCGATGTTTTATGTGAATGTTTTGCTACAATTATGTAATATGTCTAAGACAGGTTCAAAGCCGTGCTCTCTTTAGCTGCCATTGATTTTCCACACTGCCTTACGATATCGCACGACAGCTGCATGTTGATTGTCCACACTGCCTTAAGATATCACAGGATGGCTACGTGTGGATTGTCCAAACTCCCTTGCGATATCGCGTGACAGCTGCTATTGTTTGTCCACACTCCCTTATGATATCGCACAACAGCTGCCATTTGATTGTCCACACTCCCTTACAATATCACAGAATATGAATATACTCTTAATTATTTATTTAATTTCATGCTTTTCAGTGTCACTCAGCTCAAATACAGTCGAATTTTTGCAATGATTTTAGAATAGCTCAAATACATGTAGTTTCCCCTTCACAAAATATCAGCCTTTTCTGTATTTGTGTCACCATTCCTAATTGGTGGTCCGAAAATTTATGAAGTGGGTTACATTGGCATTTTTTTTCAAACTTAGTCATGATTTCAACACTATAAATAGTACAGATGCAAGTCTGATATTTGTTGAAAGACAGTAATTTGAGGTATGAATATGGATTTTAGACCAAAATTTCCAGAATAGGCTCTTTAAACCAAAAAAAAAAAAAAAACTCAGGTAAAGAAGTAAATTAAGTAACTACATGTATGTATTATTTAAGGTACCCTAACTCCTCAAGATTTTCTCAGATGAAAGACCAACTTTCACTGCAGTTTATGAACATTTTTGATATAATTTTGGAGGCAAAACTACATTGGTTGGATTGGCAAATTTCAGTTCTGCACAATAAGTAAGATTTCATCCGTCTATACCTAATATTGCCTTCAGAATAAACACCTTGCAAACATGCGAGAAGGTTGAAGATTTACAGTAGGTGTAAATGCTTGCTTAATGTGCCCATGCATGTGAGTTGATGTGTCATTATGTACAGTGGATCAGTCCTTTCTGGCAGGAAAATCACACGGTGGCATTCATTTTTTCATATCAGTATTTATTTATTTTTTTGATTGGTGTTTTACGCCGTACTTAAGAATATTTCACTTATACACAGCGGCCAGTATTATGGTGGGAGGGAATTCAGCAGAGCCCAAGAGAAACCCACGACCATCGGTAGGTTGCTGGCAGACCTTCCCCCGTACGGCTGGAGAAGAAGCCAGCTTGAGCTGGACTTGAACTTTACTGCATTGGTGAGGGGCTCGTGGGTCATTGTGCCGCGCTGGCAACGGAGGTCGCTTCATGGTCAGTAGATTAATACTTACGGTAGAATATTTATTTGTTTATTTATTTGATTGTTGCTTGAATGAGATACTCTGTGGCAAATTTCTGTCAGACTCTGACATGTGAGTTACAGGTAGAGAGATTTACAAACTGTTGGCAGTTTTCTGGAAGACTAATAGGTGTCCAGCAGTTATTGTCAGAAAGTAAAAGTGGACGAATCCACAAATTCGCTTTCCAAGGCTCGGTTTGAACCTGCACCTGATGAGTCCTGTTGATTGAAAGGAAAACATGTCTAGCCTCTGACTGAACGGAATAAATTCGCCTTCAATGTTCTGAACAGTTGGAACAGTCATTACTAATTATCTCCATGAAATCTACCCAATATTTAGAGCCTTGTATAAACTAAACAAATGAACTTCCGTATTTAATACAGGCTCTATGGGATTCATTTCAGAAAAATTTAGCAGATCAGTTGGCGTTGTTGTTACACAAGTCAACATCTTTCGGGAGACAGACGTGAGGATTTCCCAGTTGATGGAAGAGCAGACGACGGGGCAGTAAGTACATCATACTTGCTGACAGCATGACCTTCTGAGCAAAAGACATCTCATTAATTTCTGTTATTGAATTGGGTTTTAGACAGTTGATATTGGCAATCAGTATGGGAATCTTTTGCATTCAGCCAATTCCAATGTACCTGTTGTTGTAGATTTTAGAAAAAACTATAAATATTATGAAGGACCCCACCTTGAGCAACTAAAACCACGTTTATGTGCTATTGTCTAACTTTGCTGGTGTGAAGTTTGGTTGTTGGTTTTTCTTGTCCAAGGTTAAATTGTGTATTTCTCTGTCACTTTTTCATTGAAGGATTCTCTTGTCCACTGTCTCAATGTGCATTTCTCTTGTTAACGTTTTCATTGTGGGTTTCTCTTGTCCACAGCCTGGTTGTGCATTTGTTCTCATCCACAGCCTGATTATTGGTTTCCTGTGTCTACATCCTGATTGTGTGTTTCTTTTGTCCATATTTGTGCATGTTTGTTGGTTTCCTTTGTCCATAGCCTGATTGTTGGTTTCCTTTGTCCACAGCCTGGTTGTTGGTTTCCTTTGCCACAAGCCTGATTGTTGGTTTTCTTTTGACCACAGCCTGATTGTTGGTTTTCTTTGACCACAGCCTGATTGTTGGTTTCCTTTGCCCACAGCCTGATTGTTGGTTTCCTTGGACCACAACCTGATTGTTGTTTTCCTTTTTACCACAGCCTGATTGCTGGTTTCCTTTGACCACAGCCTGATTGTTGGTTTCCTTTGACCACAACCTGATTGTTGGTTTCATTTTTACCACAGCCTGATTGTTGGTTTCCTTTGACCACAACCTGATTGTTGGTTTCCTTTGTCCACAGCCTCAGTGTTGGTTTCCTTTGACCACAGCCTGATTGTCGGTTTCCTTTGACCACAGTCTGATTGTTGGTTTTGTGTGTCCACAGCCTCATTGTTCGTTTCTATGTGCTGACTGTCATGAAGGAGCAGACCCAGGTGCATAGGGGCACAGAGGTAATGAGACTGATGAAGCAGATCCTGTCTACCAAAGCCAGTATCCTGGACTACACTCTGATCACTGTGGACACAGTGGGTAAGTCTGTCTGCACATATGTGTAGCCTGCTGTCACCCTTGACCTTAATGTCCTGTGGGTAAGTCTGTCTGCATGTACGTGTACCCTATTGTCACCCTTGACCGTAATGTCCTGTGGGTAAGTCTTTCTGCACATATGTGTACCCTACTGTCACCCTTGACCTTTATGTCCTGCGGGTAAGTCTGTCTGCACATATGTGTACCCTACTGTCACCCTTGACCTTAATGTCCTGTTTACACCCTTCACCCAGGGGTTGCCATGATAATGAAAAATAGTATGAATATTTGTGAATGGTCGAAAAGTAAATTCTAGTTATTTTTTTTTTTTTGTGTCAGGCTTATAAACACAAGATCTCTTGTAGTCTCTAAGGAGTATTCATTAAACTTGTACCACATGTGCAACCGACATGCAGAAAACTCTTTTGTTTTCTATTAGCTTTGGCCTATATTTTTTTTTTTTTTTTAAGGTTGTTGGGTCTGTGCCTTGATTATCTTGTAAACACACTATCTCATACAACTGAAGCCAAGGTGTATTTTAGTGTATTTTAAGGTACTTTGTGCATGTTGGACATGTGTATTATTTGTAGTACATGTATGTAGTATCGCTACTTGTGTACTGTATTTACATGTACACGTATGTAGTATCGCTACTTGTGTACTGTATTTACATGTATTTATTTGTTTGATAGGTGTTTTACGCAGTACTCGAGAATATTTCATGTGTATGACAGTGGCCACCGTTATGGTATAAGGACTGTGAGCACAGCCCAGTGGAAACCCATGACCATCTGCAGGTCGCTGGTACATACCATGTACGGCTTCCTCTCTGGTCGAAGTGTCTACCGTAGTGCACTGTAGCATCAGCTATGGTATCTAGCCTAGATAACTCCATTATGTACAGATATATTTCAGTGTGTCAGAACAACTGTGCGTGTATTTTCAGTGTATCAGAACAACTGTGTGTATATTTTCAGTGTGTCAGAACAACTGTGTGTATATTTCAGTGTGTCGGAACAACTATGTTTATATTTTCGTTTTCGGTGTGTCAGAACAACTGTGTGTATATTTTCAGTGTGTCA
This sequence comes from Liolophura sinensis, assembly GCF_032854445.1. Classification (NCBI taxonomy): domain Eukaryota; kingdom Metazoa; phylum Mollusca; class Polyplacophora; order Chitonida; family Chitonidae; genus Liolophura; species Liolophura sinensis. The sequence goes on along the minus strand of NC_088297.1, from coordinate 524,840 downwards.
GAACAACTGTATGTACATTTTCAATGTGTCAGGAGAACTGTGTGTACATTTCATTGTGTAAGAACAACTGTGTGTGTATTTTCAGTGTGTCAGAACAACTGTGTTTATATTTTCAGTGTGTCAGAACAACTGTGTTTATATTTTCAGTGTGTCAGAACAACTGTGTCTATTTTTAGTGTGTCAGAACAACTGTGTGTATATTTTCAGTGTGTCAGAACAACCGTGTGTGTATTTTCAGTGTGTCAGAACAACTGTGTGTGTATTTCCAATGTGTCAGAAAAACTGTGTGTATATTTTCAGTGTGTCAGAACAACTGTGTGTATATTTCAGTGTGTTAAAACAACTGTGTGTGTATTTTCAGTGTGTCAGAACAACTGTGTGTATATTTTCAGTGTGTCAGAACAACTGCTCGGGGCATGGGGTGTGTAACCAGTACACCAAGAGGTGCGTCTGTGAAGCCTTCTGGATGGAGAATTTCTTCAAGGCAAACCTGGGGTCAAGAGAAAGGAACTGTGGTAAGAATTAGCAAGAAAACCATTACTGCTCTACTTCTTCAAAGCTTTGAACCGAATTTGATTCTAATTATTCAAACATTTAAATTTGGTTGAATGCTACATGATCCTAATTTTATTCTAATTATTCAAACATTTAAATTTGGTTGAATGCTACAAATCACAGACTGTGAATATGCCCTACGGTACTTACAGTACTTTTCCAAACAAAGAAAATTCAAGTAAATTCGGGATAAAAACATGGCTCTTTTTGTCTTGCCATGTTACAAGTTTATTAATTTGGCTGTGGCGGTCTGTCAGCAAACTGCTGATGGTCGTGGGTTTCCCCCGGGCCGTGCCCGTTTTCCTCCCACCATAATGCTGGCCGCCGTCGTATAAGTAAAATATTCTTGAGTACGGCGTAAAACACCAATCAAATAATTAAATAAATAAATTTGGCTGTGGCTGTCTTTTTTGAAGAAGGTAACAAGCGTCAGCGAGAAGATATCGTGAAGTTTTACTGTGCTACAAACCTGCGGATGGTCATGGGTTTCCTCCAAGCTCTGCTCAGTTTCCTCACACCATAATGCTGGCCGGCATTGCATAGTAAAATATTCTTGAGTACGGCATAAAACACCAATCAAATACTTGAGTACGGGGTAAAACATCAATCAGATACATGTAAATAAATACTACATCTAGGAAGCAAACTGCAATCAAACACTCTTCTGGTATATTTCAGAGTGGAGCATCCTATACGTGGTGATTGTGGTGTTTCTGTCCGTGGTGGGGGTGGCGGGCACCCTCTGGTTAATGGTCTGCTGCTGTAAGAAGAAAAGGTGTGTTGAGTATTGACCACTCCTGAGTCTGTGTTGGTCTCTTCCCTTGTGCTCCTTCCACACTTTCTAAGCAAGAGACGTTTTTTTTTTTTATCTCATCCTTTTGTGAAAATTGAGAGATATTAATTTTATCTGTCGATCGGTCTGTCATGGTTTGATTTTCGTGGAATAACTCTTCAAAATATCGTCCAATTTTGATAAATTTTTTTGTGTAGATTCATTTAAGTTAACCTTAAATCAAGTTTGAAAACCAGCCCAATCCACAGATATGTCTTTGTATTTAATGAAGACTGTGGTTCTGTAATAATTGGCCTTCATTCCCATGCAATTTTGATAAAATGTGTGTTCTCAGATTAATTTTGGAAAACCAGATTGATCAGAGCATAAGTACCATAGTCCTAACTGTTATAAATATTACTGGTTATGTGATAGTTAATACACATGTTTAAAAGATATCGTCTGGTAAACAATGCAACATATCTTTCAGATTTTCTTTCACCTTAAAGAGATACCGGATCGACCCTGATTGGCTGACAATGGAGATAGGATTTCCTGGGTTAAACTGTGCAGCTTTGGTCACACTTGAATAAATCTGCCAAACCCAAAATTCAGCTGAGGCTATGTATAGCCCAGACTTGCCTATCTCTAACACTAGGCAATCAGAAACGATTATATGTCCCTTTAATTGTATGTGATGATCATTTAGTAAGTTCCCCTGAGTTATTGCTTGGTTCTGTCATCAGGTGTCGCTGTATGAAGCCCCGTAGGCGCACGCGCTACACCCTCTTGCGGGAGACAGATGACAAGGAAGAAATTGGAATGCTTCCAAAAGGTTGGAATTTGTTTTGGTTTTAGCCATAAATGTTCGGAACATAAGGTGACATTAATTACTAGATTATTATTCATGTATGTCTAATATATTTTATTTTGAAATTAAGATTGTGTAAAGTGAAAGACAGCAACTGACTAATGTGTATGTACACTGAAAGACTACCATTCAAAGTATCTTAAACCGGCATTAAATATTTTTTTTAGATTTTTTTCAATGTAGTAAAAGTGTAGTGAAACGTTTTGTCACAGCTTCAGTGCATCTCAATTATCCACAACAAGGGGACGTCACATTTACTGTAGTCCTCGAACGACAGAAAATGTGTTCGTATCATTTGATGAGCGTGTCTAAATAGGCCTAACGTCAACAGGGGAGATGAAGGCAGTTTTGGGCCGAGACGCTTCTGCCCGGTTACCTCTTATCATTACGCCGTCTTGTCCCATAAGTTGAAAGCTCTTAATCTCTTATCATTTTATAAGTAGCCCCCTGAAATATCCAGCTGTATACTAGTAGCTTATTCACGTTCTGGAATCTTCATCAAACAGAAAGTTTTGCCCCAGATACATGGGTTTGAACAGCCGAGGATGGTTTACCCTCAGCTATATACATTCGCATGCACTTTCGAACTCCAGTTTATCGGATCTAATGATCAAGAAGACTTCATTGTTTATTTTCTTTCACATTGAAACAATGGCCGTGGCGAATTTAATTCATCAAAAATTATTGTCATGCCTTGGAATAATCGAAACGTGTGTGTTTCTTGATGGTAAGGAAGGGCGGGGGGGGGAGTAAATATTTGGCGTAATTAAGCCAAACATGGACTGCAGGAAATTTCACAACTTTTATCTGATGATTTTTTGTTTTCATTTTTCTATTTTAGCGTCCAAATTACAGCAGAGTAGTTTGATGATGTCAGACTCTGAATTTTCCAGCCAAGAAGAAACTCTGTTTATTTCCCAGAAAAAATCCAACGGACACATTCCAAAGAGACCGAATGGTCTTTCGAGGCCTTATTCCAAAAACAAGACAAAGGCGTAGTGCTGGAAATATCTTTCCCATTTCTTGGTATTTTGTCTTGTGTAGAGCTTTCTGTATTGTTGATAATTATCAGCTGCTTATCTGTTTTATTGATAATGTTCAGCAGATTATCTGTTCTATTGATAATGATCAGCTGATTGTCTAGGAAGGGGATTCATAACACAAGACGCAAAACTACATTTAGGCATGGCACAGAGAGTCGCGCTCTGTCCCATTCTGTTATACATAAATATTCTACGGGGATATTGACCAGTGGTGAACTACTACTTGGTTTTAGAGAAGGCGACGTTGTCATTCCAATAACAAAGCCCTAGCAAGGTCATCTGAAGGTCGTTTACCAATAATTTTGATGAATTTGTACATAAATTATATCTGTATAGAATTTCATTGGCAGTGAAGTGATGACTTGAAAAATGTGTTATTCCACAAAGTCAGGTGAATGTAGGTAGCGATTATGATCTCGGTAACGGAGGAGTGACCTGAAGTGATATTCATATTTATACGTGTACAGCCTGCACATGTAGTATTATTACGATCACCCCCAAAAGAAACATTCAGGTAAACGTAGATCCCTAAGACAAGTTGTTCAGATTTACACAAAGCTGTGAAGTAGCTTTTTTTATAGCTGCGTGCAGTATATTTGTCTACAACCTACGTTGTCATGGTTGTTGAGGGCTCCCTAAGTGCTCTAAGAGCTTACTAAGTCCAGGAATAGTGGAAACCCGGATTTTAGCACTGTTACTGGGTTATACGTACATGTACGTGTATAACTTGTATATTTCTGACAGCAGGGAATAGTTCCACCCACAAAAGTAATAACATGTGAGTTTTAGCGCCATAACGAAAGCCACCTTATTTACGAGGAAAGTTTACCGCTAAAAATCGTAATACAAAGTGTTGTGAATGTCCACACTACTCTATGGGTGTGCTAGTTTAATTGCCCAAATATTGGACTCAAATTTACACAGCTAAATATAGGAGAAGTAAATTAGAATGTTTAAAGCGTATCTCCAGAATATTGGATGTTAAAGAGATACAGAATCGATGGTGATTGGCTGACAGTGGAGATAGGGTTTTATGGGTCAAACCCCTTTCACTGGGTCACGCTTGAATAAGCCTGCCATACCTAGAACATCAGGTTGGCCTAGGGTTAGCCTTTACTTTCCTATCCTTCACACCTGCCAATCAGAACTGATTCTGTATCCCCTTAAGTTGTGTAAAACGTTGAAGTACTTGTAATTCCTGCCCTGCTAAAGGCCTTAAGTTCATATATCATTCCAATCTAATCTGGAAATTTGTGGGTTGAACGTGATCATTGTGTAACTCACAAACCAGTAGACTGTAATCATCTTTGACCATCATTAAAGAGGCCTATCATAAATGTTATAATTTTATACGGATAGATATAATTTTGAATACAGACGGTGATAAATAATATAATTATTGTACTTGTGTATGCATACCGTTGATTACAAACACACACATGCGGACACGGACACGGACACGGACACAAACACATAGCTATGGACAGGTGTTACTATGTTTGCGAGGGACAAAGACGTCGTTTTTATGTGCGTAAGACGTGTACCTGTAAAAGGGGACAAACATGCTGTGCAAGATGTTATTTAAGAGTGGCAAGATGGCATTTAAGAGTGGCCTATTTTCACATTTTGCCCGATTCCGATTTATGCGTCCAATTTTTTTTATGGAAATGTTCTTATCAGAAAAACCCAAGTCTTGGTAACAGAAGTGTCATTCATGTGCTCCTGAAATTGCATTTTTACCGACCAAACTTAGGGCCACATGCAGCAATTTACGCACTGTTATGCAGCCCATAATGGACTCGAGGAATTTTGCCGCGTTATAGCAAAGGGAAGTAACTCTGTAAATGTAAATGTAGGGAAATCATTCTTGTGTCCTTGACATTTGAAATTTGATGAACTTAATGTCGCAGGATACCAGTTTAGAACGTATTCAGATGAACGTATTTCAGGTGAACTTAAAGTTTCCTTGGTATGCTCGTGTTGCAAATGTCAGCGTACACCAGAAAGGCTTCTACTGGCTGTCCATTTTAGCCCTGGAGTTTACTTCGTTTATATGGATATCCGTGTACACCAGAAAGGCTCCTACTGGCCGTCTATAATAGCTTAGAATGTGCATACAGATCAATTGGATTGTCTTAATGTGACAAAACAATTTTTGGGTGTGTTTAATGAAAGGATTTCAGTGAACCAGTGCTGATACCTGATAGTTTGAAAAAGTTATATGGATATTTCAAATATTACCAGGGCTGGATTTCAAAATGCAATTTGATTTCATTTATTGCAAACGGACTTTAGTACAGTCCGTTATTATTTTATAACGTTAGAATCAGATGAATTTTTGTGAAGTTCCGATTCATGAAGCCGCTGTATGGAATCTTTCCCAGAGCTGCTTCCACCGCCTCCCATCTCACCAGATCTGCAGAACATCTGTATATAAGTATTATTTATTGAATGTGAACATCCAGTAACCCGCTGGTTTGGCACACGCTGAATTAAACGCTGTGGATGAACTGTTGTACATCATTCGTGAACACACATGACCAGCTGATAGAGTTGTTGAGCATTCTATATGAACAAGGATATCCAAATTACACCTGTCCAAAATAGACAGCCTACGTTTTACACGTCAGATGAAGACGTGCCATATACATGTCCAAAACAGGTCTGTTTTACAGCTGTCCCAAAAATGGGAGTATTTTACGTCTGTCCAATGATGAGTGTGTATTACACTTGCCCTAAATAGGCGTTTTACTCCTTCTCTAAATGGGTGGGTTTTACGCTCGTCTAAAAATGGGTGAGTTTTACACCTGGTTCAAAATGGGTGTGTTTTATACCTGTCCAAAAATTAGTGTATCACACTTGTAGTCCGTGACTGACTGACTGGCCCATACATATAGAGAACTAATATCATTTTCGTTATTTTTCTACTAATACTCAAGAATGATGTCTTTCTTTTTTTGCATATTAAATTGTGTTTTGTGTATATGTATGTGTTGGGTTATAGTATGTGATCAGAGTTTCAAGTTTATTTACCAGGATTCATTTGCACAAAATTAGCATACTGATCTATTTCGTGTTTTCATTGTACATATGTCACTTCCCTTTTCAAGGATTTACCTCCCTTTTCAAGGATTTACCTCCCTTTACTGATGGAATCTGTTTTTTATTTCAGTATTAAAGCATAATGGCCAATGGAAGATGCTGCCGTTTACTTTCTCAGTTTCTAAGTTTACAGAAGCAAATTGCAGCGTTTCCAAAGAAAATCACAAATTTACCAGCGGATTAGTCACAGTTGATCATTGTGGTTGATTACATTCGATGATACCAGTACTTCCAATTGCTAACAACACAGGACCAGAAACCTAACGTCAAGGGGGGGATAATCCATGAAAAGGAAAGTAACCTATGTTTTACGAAAACACGGAATCGGTCCATACCAGCATAATGACGTTAAAATGCATTATATATGAAACGTGATTTGCAGTTTGATAAATGCTATGGTATTTTAGGAGTAAGATTGCTGCAGACAAGTGAACCCACTGTGTGTATGTGTATATATTTATGATAATCTGCCCTGTACAGAGTAAAGATGTTTTCCCAGCGCTTGAATCTGGAAATGTCTGATTACATATGTCATGTTTGACTAATTATAATTCATAAGGGATTTAAACGCTTTTCTTATGACACCAGGACCTATATCAAACATCTTCAGCCAAAAATTCGAACACGGCACACAGCTGTTAATGATAACAGAATTGCAAGAGAAAAAAACAGACCTATTCTGTCTGATTAACCGTACAAATTGGTTCTTATAGTTTTCCTTGCCGTTAGAAATCAAAAGTCTCATTAAATGTACAATGGACTACAACATAACTTGTACAGCTACGTCTATTAACATTGCTCAATTGCTCATTCATATATAAGTAACATGCATTTGTAAGGTATAATCCAGACTTGGGGCGATTTTGTCCACTTGTGCCAATTTCACGTATGATTTGTCCAGGTTAGGCCAGAGTTTTGTGTCATGTGTTTTGATCAGTATGTTTGATTTATCTTTTTGACGGCCACCAAGAAAACACTGGTCGTTGTGTATGTAGGCCAGTTACAAATATGTCCACACATGTATGCCTATATGGTATCCTGTAAATCGTGGATTATCTCCCTTATCAGAGATATTAGGAACACGAAACTGGTTCGTGGTATAAGGTGTAGCTCTCCTTTGTGAATTAGATCATCATTTACAAACTGTTGTTTTGCCGTTTATTTCTCTCGTAATTTGAAATGTACGACTCACAACATTGTTTTTACAAGAATTCACTCAGGCCTACTATCCCCCGACTTGCACCGATGCAGGCACATTTCCATTCTGTTGCAGATTTTGTTTCAGTTTTACGCCTGTCACAACTGACGTTATAGGCCCTCTGCGAGAGATTTTGACTTTGTATTGTTTTTAATTGTTTTTCTTTTATGTTAATAAATAGAGCCTTATAATGTCATACTAACATAGTTTGCAAATGTATAGTTTTAAGTAGTCATCTGTTTTATAAGCATGGTTCATGCAGGCTGCTGAAAGTACGTCAGCAGCCTGTGTGTTCTAACACACAGGCTGCTGACGTACTTTCTGAAACGAAACATTTATCTGTCATTTCCATGTCAGCTGGCCAGAAGAAAGATGTCGTCCCTTAGTTAGTAGGCCTGCGTAGTCACTGCGTGGGCGTTGAGAAACAAATTGCAAGCTAGCTAGATCCGCCTTTACTCTGTAAGAACAGAAGTCGGTGCTGTCTTAATGCTAACAGAGAAACTTAACCCCTATTCTTTGGAAACTGTTTATTTTTCTGCGTCTAAAAATTTGGCTTTGTCCCAATTTCCATTCAGTATATAGATGTATGTACGAAGTGGAAACATTGTAGCTATGAAAATCCCTCATCTGTATGCATATAGAAGGCAGTTACATGACGATACGATGATCTGCTGTGTCGACTGCGAAAGAAATTATTTCAGAGATGAAATAAAACATGTTAAAAGTTATGGATGACGTTGTTTTAGTCATATATTTTGTTTAAGCTTTTTCTGCCTTTTCTTACATAGTGTGCTATATAACTGAGCTAGTTCTGAGGGGCATTCGTGGCTTAGTGATTAGTATGCTAGCGCATTACAATAAACCAGGAGCCTCTCACCATGCAGTCGATCGCTGTGAGTTCAAGTCCAGCTCATGTTTGCCCTGGTGACACTGGAAATATCCGAGCTATGTAGGAAGGTCTGTCGGGAAGGTTTCCTGCCACCATTATGCTGACCACCGTAGTATATGTGAAATATTCGTGAGTGCGTCTTAAAAAAAGGGGAATACCTTACTGACTTCAGTGAAAACGATTTTAGAGCGTATTTTTGCGAACTAGAACTTTAAATTTTGGCCTCTTCATATTAATAGTGTCCTAAAACCAATGTGTCCAAGGGTCAATTTCCTGTACCAATAAAAGGTAAAGATTATGAGAAGTATTGAAATTTTAAATCAGAAATGGTTTTGTGGAATTGTTCCTTTGTGCTGAAATCAGATTTAATATATGCGTTATTTGTGGGCCTAAAGATTTGAAATTAGCTAGGATATATCCATAGCAAATTTTGAGTCATACTTTACGTACTAGTTTTACATTGAACTTCAAAAGGTTAATTTTAGTTCTGTGGAATTGGGCATTGCTCCGTTAGGACCAATGTTTTGAAAAGGCTGTATGATAAATATTTATTTATTTCATTGGTGTTGTAGGCCGTACTTAAGAATATATCACTTATACGGCGGCGGCCAATATTATGGCGGGAGGAAACCGGGCAGATCTTAACACGATTACTTCTTATATTTTCCTATATTTTTGGTTTTAACTATGAAACGTATATGATTTGTAAACAACGCCCTGTAAAACAGACTGGGCAATATTTTACGACTAGTGGAATTTCCACAATCAAGGACACAGCGTTTGAACCTGTTACACGATTAGTTGCAGAGTTTTTCCACGATTAGACGATGTTTCACAATTAGAGGAAGCGGCTTAACATGATCACGTGCTGTTATAGGAATACACGCAGCGTTTTCCCAGTGTTTTACGCTGTTACATGATTAGGCGTTGTTACAGGAATAGGCGAAATACACGATCAGGCGCTCAACAGCTCCAGGTATGATAAATGATACAAATCCCAACCATATAACTCTAAACAGAAGAACTAATGACAATATACATATATATGACATTGCACTATATATAATCTTGTCAGTTACTGGTATTCATAGCACGTGGGCCAAACAATATTCGCATGCAATCCAGACTCATCAACACTGGTAGCCTGAGGATGGTTGGGGAGGCTATAGCGGAGACTTCTAGGCAAAAGATCCATATTTCTGTATGTACAAAGAATAGCCCAAACTGGAACTGCATGCAGTTTTACGGCTTCCAAGCTATCTGTACACACGTTTTTAGAGTTGACAATGTCACAGTTGTTACGCAGCACAGCGTTGTTGGTAATTTTAGACAGACAGTCGTGTACGTAACTGCTCCATACCTTGTAGTATTTGGTTGAGTTGATGAAAGTATATTTCTCCCCCAATCACTGTCTGAGGGCTTGTCATATTAAATGAGCAATATAACAATACAGAAAACTAAATTATTTCTGCTTTACCCGGGTCCGCTCTTGTGTACATTAGTGTGACATACAAATTTCCGGAGAAATCAGACATTATGCCAGTTTTGAACTATTATATATTTTGAACTCATTACAAGAGGTACTCCATTTTCCGCTGAAAGTTTGACCACTCATGTAGGTCTTAACTGTCACCGAACTGTAGTCGTTTTGGCCACAAACTTGACACAAGAAATTCTCAGAATAATATTTATTTATTTACTTGAATGTTTTTTTTTATGCTGTACTCAAGAATATTTCACTTATACGACGGCGGCCATCATTATGGTGGGAGGAAACCAGGGGAAACCAACGACCCCGAAGAGTAATAATTTAAGCTGTTATGTGCCTTGTACAACGATAGTGGGACCTGGGTTAATATCCCGTTTGCAATGGCTGTTATTACCTCTTCATAGTTAAGATAATGTAAAAAAATTCATTTCACATAAAGAATATTAAAATACTTAGTAATAACGTTTAACATTAAAAACATATGTGTTTTATATGCAAAACATAGTTTTATAGCGTAGCTGAAGCGTGGAAGGGTCGACAGAAAGGTAGTTACAGGTATAGGCTGCCGCCATAGCCATCTGCTGGCTATAAGACATGGTCACTGTTAAAACTGATGTAACGTGTCGCTGAATATAACGCATTTTATTATCCCTCGGCACAAAACTACATGGGACTAAATGCAAAATAACAATATGGCGGAAAACTAGGTCACGCAGGGATTTGTTTACAGTTAATTTTGATTTTTGATTACTCAACAGTAGTTTGGTTCAGTCATGACAAATTTTTTTTGCAGGAAATCAGTAAAAAAAAGTGGTTGCAAAGAACATTTTTTTTAATTGTCCGAAGAAGACCAGTAGGCTTTAAGCGTTCGGACAAAAATGATGAATTCTTGCAATTTCATTTGTGTTGGCAAATGATATCGCAAGAATTGTAACATTAAATTAAATACATCAGACAAGACGCCATTTTAAAATGATGCCTGTTTTGAAACAAATACCACTTTTGAAATAAGAATTGAGCATTAATGAAACAAGTTCCACTTTTGAAATAAGACTGGCCATTAATGAAACAAGTTCCACTTTTGAAATAAGAATTGGCCATTGATGAAACAAGTTCCACTTTGGAGATAAACATATACAAGTTTAAGCAATCCTTGCTGACCATTTTTGAAAGAAACATTTGCTTTCTTGTTCCAAAAGTGGAACTTGTGTCAAAAATGTTGATTTTTTTTTATTTCAAAAGTTGTCAGCCGGATAATTTCAAAACCGGTCAGTTGTTGTTTTATCTCTGAAGTAATCAGTTTTAATGGTTCATAGTTTTCAAGAAGGCGGTTCCTGCATATGTCCTCCCGGATGCTTTCATCATTAGAAAGCAAGGTGAATGTATGAACATTAAGAACGTTACAGACGTTAGATGAGTTCATCTGCACCGTCAATCATTCCAAATGAATATTGCAGCGATATATTTGTTTGTTTCTTGATACTCCAGAATATTTCACTTATACAACGGTGGCCATCATTGTGGTGGGAGCAAACCCATGGTCATGTGCAGATTGCTGGTAGGCCATATCACGGAGGACCCTGTAACACTATGTCACTCACAACGAATCGAGTACTTGGGTGCTAACATTTTGAATGTGAAACTTAAGCGTGTTACAATGAACAACTTTTAGCAACTAAGCATTTTTTCATTCCCCTTGGAGGCCTCATATGGCCCCGCCGTGTTGAGGGAGTTGGGGGTCCACTTCCACTTTCATCATCAGTCTACGTTCGCGATAATGGCGGAGAGAATTGTTTGATACTTACCTGAACAAACACGGTGAATATAGCCACAGCCAGAGTGGTAGTGACAAACATCCGGGTATTCTCACCGGAGTTGGGATCTAGAAGGGCCACCAACGAGAAACTGACGGCCCCGCGAAGGCCCCCGTAACTCTGTCAAGAAGAACCAAAAAGAGTAAAAGTTATTGTTACTTTACACACGCGCACTTGATACATGATACAAGGAAACACCAGGATACAGGGGAAATACCAGGATACAGAGGAAATACCAGGATACAAAGGAAATACCAGGATGCAGAGGAAATACCAGGATGCAAAGGACATACCAGGATACTTCGAAGCGGGTGCTCTTACCAGGAGGCTACAGTCAGCGGTCAGCAAGTGTATTAGTGAACTTGAGTTAATAACAAAGAATACAACGTTGGAAAATACATAAATACAACAGGCGCATCCAAATTTCGCAACCCGCTGTTTTCGAATTACGTGTCTCAGTACTGTTGCAAAAGTGAACTCCGCTTCTCTTACGAACTTAATACCATCATTTTTTAACAATAGTTGAATATAATTCCTTCTGTTCATCATCAAAACAAAAATTAATGTTGAGTCCAGTTGTCAGACGCCCTATTAAAAGTTTAATCGTTTTGTTTTCAGCCCAAACGTTCCACTTATCTATGCTTTTCCGAACTATGCCGAGTGCTGTCGAGTCCATTAAATAATGCCGGTTAGCAAAGTTCGGCTTTCTTTCGATGCAACAGGTAGATTTTGTTAATTGTGTCGATATGTGGCGATATGAAGTCAGAATTAGTGTAAGGTTAAGGGAAACCTGTTTTTGTAGTGTAGAGCCTTGCAATGTTGAGTACAGCACACTCAAAACAACGGTGCTCCAGGTTAGTGAACGAAATACTACAGATCGGCTTGACACACTGGTTTAGAGTCGTCGGTGCAAACACTGACGCTGAACCTTGTTTCTAAACATTGTTTCTGTTTTGTCTAAGCACCTGAGGTTGCTTATGGCTTTTAGGTCGTTTGACTGTATTAATATCTAGAACTCTTTGTTAATACATGCCTACAGTCCTGTTAGCTTTCATCGGTTAACGCGCACTTACTTTCGAAGCGGAACAAGAAAATAAGCAACAGTGTCCAAAGGCAAAATCCTACATGAAAGTTGTGATCAGGTCGCACCAAAGCGAGGCCAATCAGTGAAGATTCAAGAGAGAAATTACAGAACGGTTTCTTGTAACAAAAAAGCAGTTGCACCCCATATACAATTTGGTTGGTCTACGAGAGAAAGGGGCGTTTCCTTCGTCTCAAGGTCGTAAGCGACCTGTTTTCTCCACCAAATGGCTTGCATGTCTTTACGTTACACCTGGGAAAAATTTACATGTGCACATGAAGATTTGAATTTGGAGTTAAACAACAATCAAATAAAAAAAAACCAATGGAACAGATAAACAAACAATAAATGAATAAATAAATAACAAATATAAATACGTAAATATCATTGGTATTGTCTTTAATCGGGTGTAAGTTGACAGAAATCAGTAAATCAATCATTCAGTTTTTAAGCAGGACTGTTCACTTACGCAATCACTTTGGAGAAGTATTCTATGGTTGTACGAGAGTTTTCTGAATCAAGTCAAATCCGATTATACTGAAAGTAAAATGCACAACCTAACTCCTTAACATATACAATCAGACACACTCGCAAATACACACGCGCACATACACACACATGCACGCACACGCACATATCTCTGTTGAAATCTAACGTAACAACTTGTGTCGTTTTCATTCAACACAGAAAGGTGTTACCCCAGCACATAAATGTGTTACACCAACACAGACATGTATTACCCAACACAGAAAGGTGTTAACCGAACACAGACATGTGTTACCCCAACACAGACATGTGTTAACCTAACATAAACATGTGTTACCCCAATACTGACATGTGTTACTCAACACAGAAATGAGTTACTCCAACACAGACATGTGTTGCTCAACACAGAAGACGTAAGAAAGTGTACAAAGTATGCAGTTAGGACGGATTCATGCAAAGAGGAGCGGTCAACAGTTTTTGATGATGATGAGACCAGGTAAGGAATGCACACGTTTAGGTGAATAAATTACTTTTGGCGTATTTATTAAAAAGCTTACCTCCAATACGAGGAGGAATTCTTCTCAGAATTGTAAACTCGTGGATTTCGTGAATATTGAAAACAATACTGATTTTAGTTATAACGCGCGGTGATTTCAGCCAAATTATAATCTATAGGGTATTAAGGTTATTTCTCTAATGCGCTGTGTCCAACCCTGTGTTTTCGTCACGGTGTCCAGTCTGGTGTTTGAAGCCCCGTGTCCGGCGGATGTCTTGATCACGGTGTCCGGTCTGGTGTTTGATGCGCGGTGTCCGGGCTGGTGGGACATGTACACAAACATTACATTTTTACATGTATGCCAAAACTCTGCCTTCACAGAGAAATATACAATCTACGACTGACTGTTTCCATCAGTTATTAAAGGGTCAGGTATCTGCAAATTTATTGTTGATCACATATTGGTTTATTCTACACATAGCACATAAAAAAACGCTCATAATAATCCATATCCAACGCCAATAATATACTCTAGTGATTAACATGGATCTTTTTACTTTCCAAGGCAATGTTCTCTTTCTGCTTCCCGTACACTCGTACATGTACAAATTATCACGTGAAATATGCCTCTATTGTCAATGCAAGGCATCCCACCTGTTTTTTTAATATTATATTTTTATACCATCATTAAAACAGCTAAGGAAATATAACAGAAAGAAATGGTAAACTTAATTTAAAGCTTAACTTGGTGCTTCTATTGTGAGAAATCCTCCAAAATGTGGGTAGGGGGCCCTGGATTGATGTATATTTATTTATTTGATTGGTGTTTTACGCCGTACTCAAGAATATTTCACTTATACGACGGCGGCTGGATTGATGTATAAGTCTTCTTTGTGTAACTGTCTAGATCATTATGTTGAAAATCGGAAATGGTTGATATATATATAATGTATGTATACTTTTTTGTCATTTGGCACACTGGCTCCATAGTTTGCCGCGAGTCCGAACTGGACCACGAGAATGTACAACTGAAAATATTAGTAACAATTACTAATTTGCCTGTACTATCTCCGAGATTCAATGTGACAATGATCGCGATTGGTTGCACAGTAACGTCGACTTGATTGGTCGGTTTAGCGACCCACAATTTTGTTTCTGATATTTCACGCACCTAGGGGGTCAGTTTACAAATACGATCGGCAATTTTATTTGCGTTGCGTAGAAAAAATAATTCGTAGGCAATCCTTTGAATGTTCATTGTTTAATATCATAAATCGCCACTCTCCACAACTGGACAGCCTGAGGAGAACTGCTTTGGACGAAGACCGAAATTTGCCTCCATCACCAGAGAGTATCTTGTACACGTAAGTTGTGCAGAAGTTTCAAATTTCGTTTGGTCACGTGAATGTTACTTGTCAGGGTTGTCATAGCGACGACCGTAAATCCGCGAAATAACTTGAATGTACCGATAGCACGTCACTGTGACAACCCGGGCGTATTCAATGTTTTCGATTTGATCTCAGACGCATGTAACAGGATATTACTCTTCACGAACTAGATTTTTGGTTGGAACGAGGTGAACAAGAACGATATAGAAACAATGCATTTTCTTTGCTCTTTTCGCACGTACACATTTGTATCAGAAGGCATGAACCGGGTGTGCAGGAACTAAAACTCACTGCTTTATCATGATTTGAAATCGCCTCTGTTCATGCGAAGTGCTTGCCAGCTCACCATGATCTGTGCTGTTGGCAGAATCGCCCTAGCTGCTGTTAGTATGAACAATATGGAATCTCCTCCAGTTATACCTTTTCGCCGTGATATCGCTGAAAAATTGTCGATGTGGCGTTAAGCCGTAATCATTCATTCCCTAGCCGCCCCAAAGACATACTTTTTCCCCTCACCAAAAACACACTCATTCCTCCCAAAAGACACACCATTCCCTCCCCAAAGATGCACGCATCCCCTCCCTAAAGACACTCTTACCAGCTTCTAAAAGACAAACCCATTCTCTCCCCAATGCACAAGTGTAATATATTACGGGGCCTCCGTGGCTCAGTCGGTTAGCGCGCTAGCGCAGCGTAATGACCCAGAAGCCTCTCACCAATGCGGTCGCTATGAGTTCAAGGCCAGCTCATGCTGCCTTTCTCTTCGGCCGTACGTGGGAAGGTCTGTCAGCAACCTGCGGATGGTCGTGGGTTTCCCCAGGACTCTGCCCGGTTTCCACCCACCATAATGCTGGCCGCCGTCGTATAAGTGAAATATTCTTGAGTACGGCGTAAAACACCAATCAAAAAAAAAAAAAAAAAAAAAAAATGTAATATATTACACATTCAGAGCTTCATATAAAACCACATGAAAATCAAAATCCCCAACATGATTCATTTTGACCAAAGAACTGTACACGAATATATTCGCTCTGTACCGTGTCTGTAGTTTTTCCCCATAGCTTACTAGACCGTCTTCGACCTACTGAAATCAGTGAAATTTTTAGTTTTAGAGGAATGTGTGCATAGTTACAGATGTCTTAATTAAGGTCTACTATAATATGAAGAAAAAGGCAAACTCCAAGCCATAAAAAGTTGATTTCAAATGAATGACTCGTCAAACAATTGTGAAAATGAATTACTCTTACTGCCTGATGAGGAAGACCTTCGTATAATGTCATGCATTGTTTTCATGAACTTTTGCTCTATTTGCTTGACTGCCTTTTACCAAATAACTTTGCACTGTACGCAGACCGTAGTAAGACTAAAGTTCTCACACATAAAATTGATTTTGCTTTAACGTGTAAACTGATTCGTGTATCATGTCCTAGAGCTACAACGCGTACCGTATGACCTGAGGACTGTATAAGGCGACTCGACTCGTCTGGCTCAAGGAATAGTTCTAACATTATGCCCGTGTGTATGTGTTTTAAATAGTACTGTTTGTGCAAAAATTGTATTTTGGCACGCGCGTTTTGTCGGATGTTTTGATTGTGTTAGGATATCTCTCGTTTCCAGATATTTAAAGATATAATTACTCTCTACAGAGGTTTTGTTTGCGCCAGCGTTTATTTGTCTGTCTGGCTCTTTATCTATCTGTCTCTTAGCAGCTTTACGCAAAATATTAGAACTGAAAAGTCGTCATGTGTGGAGTTTGCTACAAATGTCCGGTATACGCACAACCAATGAACACGAACAGCAAATGGACACGCACAGCAAATGAACACGCACACACAAACAAGAAACACACACAACCCAAACAAGCACACATCACAAACATGCACACACAACAAACATACACACAACAAACATACACAACAAATCAATACACACAACAAAAATGCACACACAAACAAATACACACAACCCAAACAAGCACACATAGCAAACATGCACACACAACAAACAAATATACAAAACAAACATCCACACATAACAAACATCCATACAAAACAAACATGCACACACAACAAGCATGACCACACAATACAACACCCACAGCAATGAAGGACATACAGCAATGAAGCACACGCGTCAGTGAAGCATACGCAACCATGAAGCACACAGAACAGTTAAGCAATGCACACACAACCATGAAGCACACAGAACAGTTAAGCAATGCACACACAACCATGAAGCACACAGAACAGTTAAGCAATGCACACACAACCATGAAGCACACAGAACAGTTAATCAATGCACACACAACCATGAAGCACACAGAACAGTTAAGCAATGCACACACAACCATGAAGCACACAGAACAGTTAATCAACCATGAAGCACACAGAACAGTTAATCAATGCACACACAACCATGAAGCACACAGAACAGTTGATCAATGCACACGCAACCATGAAGCACACAGAACAGTTAAACAATGCACACACAACGATAAAACACACGCTACAGTGAATCACACACAATTGCAACAAGCAGACTGAGTATAGATCATCTGACCGAAAAAAGGCTTACTGCAGGCAAAGAGTAAATAATAGTGTTGTGTATACGAGGTCATCATATATGTGTCCAGACGCCAAAAAGTAACTTCGCTGCTGAAGAGTTCACTCGTTATTGCACAACGCGCACAACGCGACATGTTGAGTGCCCAACCAATAAACCTGATGTCAGTATTAGAACTAAGTACGGAGGCTAATGATAATGAAAAAGGTGAATGAAATAAAAAAGAAAAACAAAATGATTCAACAGTCTGCATCATCACGAGGTTGCAGTTCTTAAAATGCTGGGACAAGACGTTAAACTCCATCAGTCACTCAGTCAGCGTTGTGTCAATGTTAGCTTTTAGTTTTGTAAGAAACTTTTCGTAAACGCGTTGTAATACAGGCATCTGACGCAAAACCTAACTGAGAGAGTAAACCCATACACTCACTACACATACACAAACGCACGCGCGCACACACACACACACGCACACGCACACACACGCACACACACACACACACATTCGAACATCTCAGTGACCGAGGTGCCAGGTTGGCGCAATAAACCAGGAGCAGTCGTTGTGCGTTCAAGTCTAGCTCATGCCGGCTTCCCCTGTGGCCCTGTACCTGGAAAGGTTTTGCAGCAGCCTTCGGGTGGTCTTGGGTTTTCCTCCCACCATAATGCTGGCCGCCGTGGTATAAGTGAAATATTCTTAAGTGCGGTGTAAAACATCAATCAAATAAATAAATAAATGAATGAATAAATTTATGTGATTTATTTGACAACATAGCTAGCAATCCTGTCATTAAACACCAAAAAGCCCTTAGCCTATATTACAAAATATAAAATACCACGGTTTTCGAGTTTTTTCTAAGATTTAATTCTTTTAACTGAATTTTGAAAGTTGTTATATGGAAAACAGTTGACTGCTTCTTGATTTATATATGCACTCGCCACGATATACTGAAATATTGCCGAGGTGAGATTAAGCCGTTATCATTCCAGCCACGAAGTGAAGTGAATCTGTTGTACATTTCACACGTTTGATTACTCAAGGACAATTCACATCCACCGCAATAAATCTTAATAATATGTGAGTAAAAGAGGTTACCCACACACATTGATTTATATTAGATAGAAAAAACACAGAAACAAGTACATTGTGGTATCTATGGCTGGGATTTCAGTTGATACAAAATACGTAACCTGGCGTATTACAGCACAGCGGACTTTTGCTTTACATATGGGAAATAAATAATGTGGTATTTTAAAAATTCAAGAAATTCTGCCATTTTTATTCAGTCAAAAAGGCCTCTCTGTATAAATCTTTTAAAACAATCCAAGCTGTGTTCAAATATATCTAAATATGGAGATACATTGACAAATTCATTAGAAGGGTTTTGTAATTAAGGGAAAAATTACGTGCTGGATTTTCGGCCTAAATTCGTGATGGTTTATTAGTTAGCATTGGTCTCTATTTTCGCCTGGGGGCTTTAAAACAGACATATTTAGAACAAATGGCGTTAGCTAAGTCATGTATCCTATCTTCAGATTTATATACAAACATCATATATTAATTAAAAATGGACATTAATGTTAACGAAAGCAAACCGGAGCAACATATTGCGATCTTTACCTCTAACGTCGGGGCGGTGAAAGGAAATTAAGATTGTCCCGACTATCTCAGCCCAAAAGGAGAGGGTCCAGAGGCCGCCTAGGCCCCGGACCGCTGGACGGCCGCAGAGACGTTGAAAGCGACTTCTAGCGTCAAAAGTTAGGAACTACATTCAGATATATTAAATGTTGATTTCTTATTATTGACGCACATATCGGTGCCTTGTGGTGTAGAAAAATAGAATTGTTGTTGTGAACTATGGGCGTCAAACTTTGGCAAACTGTGGGTCGTCAGCAGACTGCACAGATGGCGCTGTTTTGTGACAGCACGCATGGCGGTGTTTTGATGTAACAGCCTGTGTGTAAATACCATCCAGTAACCGGTTGATTCCTTTACAGCTGTAGGCCTAATTGAAGAAGTACCCAGACTGTAATTTGGTTAATTCATTGCTCGTTTCACTCAAACTTAATTATTTCGAAGATAAAAATTCGAAATGTCTAAACTATTTCTTTCTAAAATCACGTTCAGAAATTCATCAGAATCCGTCTCCTTCGGAAGAGGCTGTCGAAGAAAATCCTCAATGCGGTGACAACGCACTTTCGATATTTGAGTCCCAAATAACCCGTGGCGCACTCGCACGACACCTGTGTCATCAACTCCCGTTCACTGAGTTTGAAAAAAAACCTATGGTAAACGAAAGTTTCACATCGGAATAGTTTGATAAATACACCTGCTTGCATTATCAAGAAAATACCAACTTAGCTTTCTGTTTTGTACGCCAAAACGAATTTTTTTCGTCAAGGTTATTCTCCAGCAGTAAGACTGAGCCCACTTTCATATCTAAAGGTTTCAGCAACTGGAAAGAAGCAGAGGGCGTATTTAGAGAACACGAAGCTAGCAAGTGTCATAAAGAAGCCGTTGAACCTTACCTTACCAGCAACTACTAGAGATATTGGTGAATCCCTCAGTCAAGGGAAAGGCGGAAAATAGACGCATTGTATATAAAATATTTGAAAATATACGTCACCTGTGTCGACAAGGTTTAACATTCCGTGGAAGCAGTGCTGCTGCAGATGGACACTATGGGAACTTCACGCAGCTTCGCATTTTGCGTGGAAGTCACGACCCTTCTCTTCCACAGTGGTTAAAAAAATAAATAAAAAAGTATGTATCGCATGACGAGTTTCACTATATAGTGGTAAATGAGTTGGCTGACGTTTTCAATCATGAACAAGTCGAACTAGTTTTTAGCTGGGTAGGAGAGGATTTTATTGTCCACAAAGATTTCCTTGGGGTTTACAAAGTAGATGACATCACTGCTGAAACTTTGGTGAAAGTAATTTTGGACGTTCTTTGTAGAATGAATGTATCAATAGGAAAATTCAGAGGGCCGTATTATGATGCCACGAGCAATATGAATGGGAGAAAATCCGGCGTGGCTTTCAGGTTACAACAGTTGTTCACACACTGTTATGTCCACTCATTAAGTCTTACGTGCAACGACGCTATCAAAGAGGTAAAAGCTACTGAAGACGGTTTGGAAGTTACGCACGAAATTTGTAAACTGATCAAATACTCACGCAGGAGTGAAGGATTGTTTGATAACCTGAAAACAAACATTCAACCCGATACACTTGGAGTTAGAGTACTTTGTCCTACGTGCTGGACTCTTCGTGCAAATTCACTGGGGAGCATTCTTGATAACTATCAGGTTTTATTTAATTTTTGGGAAGAGGCACTACAATGTGCAACAGACACTGAAGTGAAAGCTGTGATTATTTGAGTGCAGTCAAAAATGAGAAAATCTTATCTTTTCTGGGGTATATCCCTCTCACACCTCATTCTTAAGCACTCCGATAATTTAGTAAAAACATTACAAAGTCCAAATTTGTCAGCAGCAGTAGGTCAAGAAATTGCTTCTTTGACTGTCAAAACCCTAGGAAATATGGCAAAACCGAGATTTTGACCTCTTTTACGAGAAGACTCTCCAAAACGCAAATCACTTGACGTAGAAAATCCCGTGTTACCGCGCAAACGCAAGACGCCATCAAGACACAAAGTTGGAGAGAGGGCAGGGCATTTCCCTCAGACGCCGCCAGAGGTCCACAGGCAACAGTACTTTGATGTTCTTGATCGTTTCATTAATGTAATTCAAGACAGGTTTGATCGGCCTGAGTTCTGACATTATAGAAATCTTCATGATCTGCTTCTGGATGCCTACAATAATAAAGACAGTCAGTCAGCAACTAGAAGCTGTGGCAGCATTCTACACATCAGATTTTGATAAGAGAGACAAGTACTCAGTTAAATACACTTTCTGTAAAATTTGCCGAACGAGAAGACTCGCCTGTTTATTTGAAGTCTCTGATTCCCTTTTTTCTGAAATGTCACACCATGAGACGACCTTTTTCTTCGAGGTTTGCTTTGTACTTTGTCTGATCCTTGTTACGCCAGCCACAAATGCAACAAGCGAAAGGTCTTTCCCTGCTCTCTGTAGGCTAAGAACATACCTGCGATCCACCATGACACTGTCTAGGTTAAATGACCTCATGGTCTTGCATGTCCATAAGGATTATACAGACAACATTGATATCAAATCTGCAGTCAATCAGTTCGTTGAACTCTCAGATAATAGGCAATCAGTGTTTAGAAAGTAATGATAGCCTAAAGAGATCGGCAAGCAATTATAGCAGCGTAATTATTTCAACTAATTGTGTGACACTGATGCTTCCACTCAATGCAAACCTGTGTCAGGAAAGAGCCAGTTTCTGACGGGCGAATACCAACCTTTACAAGTCCGGTTCTCCGACACGTTCTGTCTTTTCAATATACTACATTACTATTATATAGCTGGTTTCATGGGCAGCAGTCTGAACGCCAAGCTTCAAAAATATAGTAGGCCTACCACAACGTCATAGCCATAAATACGCGGCGGAAGTTATTGACTTGATACGCATTTGGAGTAAAAAAAAAACACAGTCTCTATTTATCTACAAGTGCTGGATAATTTGTCTTCACTCTTGTTCTGCCTCTGTTTCTTTTCCATTTTTTTTTTCTTTTTGGCCCGACCACGATCGGGGTGGTTGGGGCGGTTCCACCGCCCATGTGTTGTAAACCGTTTGTTTAAGGTGTACGTGACACGCAACGACACAACGACTAATAGTGCAATGACACCAGGCCTTTCCGACCAGGTACAAAATTAGCAGTTTAAAATGGGTTCTTTTCGTAATGTCAAATTTGCCGATTAAAAGATGAACATTCTAAATGGGTGCTCACTGGTGATAGTTGAAATGCTAGTTTGCTTTGGCTATCAGGTTGTCGGTGAGTGAGATCCCGTGTTCGAATCCATCTCTTACTATTTCGGCTGCAGGTGGTTAGGTACCTAGGAAAAACATGGCAATTTTCTCCGCACTGCCGTCATTTAACTGACAGTTTCAAGCACAGCGTTGCTTATTTATTTGATTGTACAAATTAGAGAATATTCATTAAGAACAAAGCTTATTCGTTCTGTATTGCGCAAATGAAGGAAATAACAGTATGTGCAAATCACTGACACGACACTATACATGTACTTCGGAGTTTTCGAAAGTTTTCTGCATTATAGTCTATTTCTTTCAGCGAGTCGCCTATATTCAGATGTCTGTAAAATCAGTCATACTCAGCTACCAAAATTGCCTTTAGCCTGTGACACAAGCTCTACACATCGATATGCTGGAAGTCCATATTCTTCCAAAGAAAATGAAGTTAGAACACCTTTTATAATTTATAATGTTAAACTCCATAACCCTTTTTCGACACCAAGAAGGCATTCTCTGGGAAGACATCATAATTATTCAGAAACCAGTGGCAAGCTGAATATTGGGCGGAGTCCAATATGTTTTGACGACGGGCGACACCAGTTACCTGAGCTGCGATCGACTTAACTGTAAACCCTGTTTTTGACGTCGCCATGTTTGACTTTATTCGCATGTTGGAGTATAATATAATCTCCATAAATGAATTTTATTTTATCCCTCGTAGAATGTTCCCACAGCGGTATGATTTTAAAGTTGCATGTTAGGGAATTCTATTATAAAAAAAAACAACAACAAAACAATGTAGTCTCTTAGCTGAGACAGTAGTGTAGCTGTGATACTGCGTGGAGTTTGTTCTAACCGGATGCTGGTGCAGCTATTGTAAAACAAATTACTTTTCACGCCCATTGCCCAGCATGCCACGTGTTTCTGAATAATTCTTGGTGTCGAAACAAGGCTTATGGCGTTTAACATTATGAAATAGAAAAAAGTATTCTAACTGCATTTTAATATAAATAATATTACTGCAATAATATAGACGTACAACGTTATAGGACTCGCCTTGCCACAAGAAGATACCGTATGTGAACACAAATATAATGACTCCTTGTCATCTGACTGCAAAAATTGCTACGTACGACGTAAAACCCCCAATGTGAACTGTTGTATTCTATTTATACAACAACATTTACAATGGTGCCAGAGAAATGACTGTAAGGGCGAGTATTTTATAAGACAAAATGCAGAGCAGAATGGTAGAGTTGTCGAACTGGCCGTTGTCATGGAAACGATACTTGCAGATATGCTAAGTGTGATAATTAACTTTCTGTCTCATTCTTTGTACTGAACGATAGGTTCATTTGACAATGTAGCCGAGCCGTCATTTCAGGATTTCCGCGGTAGATCACATAGATGTGGACGAGACAGGCTCTCACAAACTAACTCAACTGAAAGGCGAGATTTTAAGGTACTTACTGGGCTGAATATACATCTGGCATAGCCGTGTCTGTCGACCCAACCGAGACTCTA
This sequence comes from Liolophura sinensis, assembly GCF_032854445.1. Classification (NCBI taxonomy): domain Eukaryota; kingdom Metazoa; phylum Mollusca; class Polyplacophora; order Chitonida; family Chitonidae; genus Liolophura; species Liolophura sinensis. The sequence goes on along the minus strand of NC_088297.1, from coordinate 500,677 downwards.
GCAGCTTCCTAAAATCCCGCCCGTTAGCCGCGTTAGTATACCAGCAGCCCCCCTCCACCCCACCCCCATCACCCCCCACCCCCACCTCTGTCTCGTCTTAGCCTGTCTGATCTCGCGACACTCCTGAAATGCCGACTCGGCTTATTACAAAACCAGGATGAAATATCTGAGATAAAACAATCACTAGCGGAATAGTTGTACACTAATAAGGCTGAGGCGATTGCTCCGAGGTACGACCTATCGATAATGTTTATTGATATCTTCATTAGAGACCGTGTACTGCGATTGCTCTTGTAGGCCGGTGGTGCGCATGCATGTATACGGCCAATAGCAAGGGTAATCAGTGTTAATCGTGCGACTTGTGGTGGAGATCAACAACTGATCCTACAATTAATCGTCACGGCCGGTCACCGCTGGCACGATCGATTGTGAAGTCGAGGTATCACCACCAAACACCAGGTGGCACAAACACTTACACAACCACGTGACCAGCGATCATCCACGACTTCTGGTGCGCCCATATTCGACTGGTTTTACGACTAAGTCAGAGCAGGCTACAGCCGCCAACAATTTGGGGTAGCTGGCCAGAAGTTTTGAGTGAGTGAGTGAGTTAGTGCTTGGGGTTTAACGTCGTGCTCAACAATTTTTCAGTCATATGAAGACGAAGGAATCTTTAGGGTGTATGTAACGTACCTCCTTGTTGCAGGACGGATTTCCACCGATCTTTTACCTAGTGCTGCTTCACTGAGACGACTTACCGAAGGCAAGCAAAAGTTTTGAACGTCACCATACTGCTTGCAGCGACTGGTTTTGCTGTGATGATCATCCCTGACCTGGTGAGGTCTTGGTCCTAATCAAACCTGTACTGTGGACAGTGAAAGATACAACAGCGTCAGCTAATCGCAGATATATCACGTGTTTCTGATAACATGTTATATTGTAGACCCGTGTATTGTCGTTAATACTGGTAGGTGTGGAACGCTTTCGGCGATTATCAGAAAGTTTCCGAAAATCCTGACACTGTCGAGTTACTTGCGGCATGTTAACGGAATGTCTATTATTTGAGTTATACTAGAGGGTATTGGGTTTTTGTAACATGATACCCTGTCATATTCGAAGTAATATCGTGTTAATCAATTAAATGTACAATCTTTATACTGAACTGATAGAATAGAATGTGCTTTATTTAGCGGAACAATCTGCTGCAATAACAGAATACATTCTAGAATTCCTCAAACAATGGACTTTCTGTTAAATGTAACAGATTGTTTTGTTTTTTTTTGAGAATATGAGAATAACTGCCGGAAGATTTATGTTAAAATCACTCATACATGTGTAACGGATGTGGATTTAAATGTTGTTTTAATTTCAGTCGTGCATTTCCAATGCTACTATAAAAAACAAAATGGCGGGGCTTCAACTGTACGCGTGTTGAGCTTTGATTTATATGTTTGATTGGTGGTTTACGCCTTTTTCAAGAATATTTCGTCGGCTTATACGACGTCGGCGATCATTTTGGTGGGAAGAAACCAAGCTGAACCCGGAGGAAAACCCACAACCACCTGCAGTTTGCTGGCAGATCTTCTCTGGTGCTACCAGGGAGGAAGCCAGGATAAGCTGGACTTGAACATACAGCGATCACACTGGTGAGAGGCACCTGGGTCACCGTAATGCTCTAGCACGCTGCTGAACTGTGAGTGCATGCATGTCGTATAAGTGCGCAAATATCGAGTGCACACAAATCAGGTCGACTGATAACCTATCAATAATGATGTGTCAAATAGTCAGCGCACGTTATCAAATATGGGCAATAATTGTCCAGAGTAAAAGTATGTGCTGGATACTTTAAGTATTTAAACTGACTAAAGATAAAGATGGCGGAATTGAGGTTTCTGTGCACAGCTGTTTTGTGTATGGTGTTAGTAGTTGGTAGGAGCCCCGCGGGGCTAGCCCTGTTGGACACCCCTGTCAAGCCGAAGACATACACAGTGAACGTGGAAGATCCCCCGGAGACACGCTGGGTCCAAGTATTGAAAGACTTTAAGTTCATGGTGCCTGAGTTAAATAAGACTGTCCAGTAAGTACGCTGACACCATATTGTATATGTATTCATGGTGCCTGAGTAGACAAAGACTGTCCAGTAAGCATGTTGACACCATGCTGTATTTTTGTTCATGGTGCCTGAGTTGACAAAGACTGTCCAGTAAGCATGTTGACACCATACTGTATATGTATTCATGGTGCCTGAGTTGACAAAGACTGTCCAGTAAGCATGTTGACACCATGCTGTATATTTGTTCATGGTGCCTGAGTTGACAAAGACTGTCCAGTAAGCATGTTGACACCATGCTGTATATTTATTCATGGTGCCTGAGTTGACAAAGACTGTCCAGTAAGCATGGACAGTCTTAAGCATTTAGCTTAATCACTACGGACATATTGTGTAGAGGTTAATCAGTACAGACATATTGCACAGAGGTAAATCAGTACAGACATATTGAACAGAGGTAAATCAATACGGGCATATTGTACTGAGGTAAATCTGTACAGACATATTGTACAGAGGTAAATCAGTACTGACATATTGCATAGAGGTATATCGGTACAGGCATATTGTACAGAGGAAAGTCAGAACAAACATATTGTACAGAAGTAAATCAGTATAGGAGTATTGTACAGAAGTAAATCAGTATAGGCATATTGCACTGAGGTAAATCGGTACAGGCATATTGTACACAGGTAAATCAGTACAGACAAATTGTACACAAGTAAATCAGTGCAGACATATTGTGCAGAGTAAAATCAGTACCTTCATACTGTGCAGAGGAAGTCGGTACAGGCATATTGAACAGAGGTAAATATGTACAGACATACTGTGCACAGAAAAATCAAGCCACGCAGTGCCACAGATAAATCAGGACAGACAAGGTGTACACAGGTAAGGCGGCACAGACATATTGTACAGAGCTGATTCAGTACAGACATATTGTGCAGAGGTAAATCAGTACAGACATATTGTACAGCGGTAAATCAGTGCAGACATATTGTGCAGAGGTAAATCAGTACTGACATATTGTACAGAGGTAAATCAGTGCAGACATGTTGTGCAGAGGTAAATCAGTACAGACATATTGTACAGCGGTAAATCAGTACAGACATATTGTGCAGAGGTAAATCAGTACTGACATATTGTACAGAGGCAAATCAGTACTGACATATTGCACAGAGGTATATCGGTACAGACATATTGTACAGAAGAAAGTCAGAACAGACATATTGTACAGAGGTAAATCAGTACAGACATATTACACTGAGGTAAATCGGTACAGACATATTGTACAGAGGTAAATCAGTACTGACATATTGCACAGAGGTATATCGGTACAGACATATTGTACAGAAGAAAGTCAGAACAGACATATTGTACAGAAGTAAATCAGTACAGACATATTGCACTGAGGTAAATCGGTACAGACATATTGTACGGAGGTAAATCAGTACAGACATATTGTGCAGAGGTAAACCAGTACAGACATATTGTACAGAGATAAATCAGTACAGACATATTGTACAGAGGTAAATTAGTACAAGGGTGTCGTTTTTGAGGTAAATCAGTAAAGATATTGCATAATTTTTGAGTCAGTATAGGAATATTGAGCTGAAGTAAATCTTCATAATTTTTAGAATTATGGAAGCGTTTTCTCGTATAACGTTTCGTACGTTCAGTTTCTTAGCCCAAAATTCAATTTCATAGAAAATTATAAACGTAACTTTTCTCTGTAAGAGGGCTTTGTCAATGTAGCAACTCTACGCCGACCTTGCGAACCTATGCTATTACGTTGATTTATTTGTTTGCGTATTTGATTGGTTCTTTGATTTAACACCGTGCTCAAAAAACTTCCATTCACAAATCCCCGCCCTTTGCTACTTTCCTGACATACACATATACCTCCTGACGTGAAGTCGCAGCCGAAACAGCGAGGACTGGGTTCGAACACACGACCGGATTGGTCAAGGGCCTGGTAGTTTGTGCCAGTCAGCGTTTTGTGTAGACATCAGAGCCAGCGACGACCCTCAACGGCTAATTGTTGCGCAGGACGTAACCCGTATATTTACATGACTGAATAAGCTGATAAGCTCAAATGCTTTTCTCATGACCTCCTCAGGACTCTTGTACCGGCAGAGTTCATTCCCTTGGCTGAGCAGATTGGTGCTCAACTCGACAAATCCATCATACAGCCGTTTGCAGATGAAATCAAAGGTAATGGAGAAATTTCTGACGGTTCACTTTACATCTGATGTGATACAATGTTTGACCAGGTATTGTCTTTTAGTTAACCAAATCCATTTTCTTACAATTCCAGTCATTCATCAAGTCAGTGTTTGAGGGTTCAAATCCAGCTGCTGTAAATTTGAATGAATGAATAAATGAATAAATGTATGAATGAATGAATGAATGATTACTTGAATGAATGAATGATTGATTGATTCATTCATTGATTCATTCATTGATCGAACCCTACCCCATATCATGGCGAGAACATATTAATAATGGTGAATGGTTTTCGATGTGATAATGAGAACATTCAAAATAAAACAAATATATACTGACAAGTTTAAAAGCAGTTAAAAAGAACAAAATCTTAATTAAAACCTGAACTTCACAATTTGGAGTGGCCTTCATGTTCGTCTGAGGCGTGCTTTTCGTCGCACGAAATAAGAGAACATGGGTCAGTAGGGCTGCTTATGGCTCTGCAGCTATGATTTAATATCAGTAAACCCAGCTGTCAGCACTGCTCAATTCATAGACCATAGGTCATAGAGAGAAGGTAAGCCACGTGCTCGACATGCTTCGGAACTTGCCAGTAGGAACACTCTCAATGTTACTTAATCGATTCAAACATGCCAGTCCATGAGTTTCACCATATTAGAATATTTAATACAGCAGTAAAGACTACAGCTGTACAGCTGTTAGCTCAACTGGTTGTGTTTGTATGTAGATATATGGTTCAGCTGTGTAAGTATTAAAATACCAATGCGATCGCTGTGAGTTCAAGTCCAGCCCGTGCTAACTTCCTCTCCGACCGCACATGGGAAGTTCTGTCAGCTACCTGCGGATGGTCGTGAGTTTCCCCCAGGCTCTGCTCCTGTTTCCTCCCACAACAGTAAATAAATAAATAGCTATGAAAATGACTGTGCATTATAGTCAACGTTACAGCTACATAGTAATAGTAAAACTGAAGGACTTGTTTTCAACCTTGACCGTACAAGCACAATTTCTCGCTTTCGACTACTCATGATGCAGGGTGCCTTATGGTCAGAAATAACCGAAAAATGCACTTAGATCTGTAAATATTTTCAACGCCTGCACCGCTAATTCACTTTTTGTTCATCGTTTATGTTTATTTTTTTAATTCGCAGGGGTTGCCAAGATATTCGGTCTTCCGCTGGGAGAAATGGTACTGCTGAATATAATATACGATATGACAGCGTAAGGGAGCAACTTATCAGGCTTTCTTAGTTTATTCCAGTCGCTAAAATGAAGGAAAGTAAATAGACCCTCCCCTTCTCTGAACACTGGTATAGACCAGGGCCCATTTTATAATGTTCGATAATAACAAAGATAGGAAAATGGTATAGTAATGGTGCAAAAAATCGTACGACAAATATACGATAAAAAATGTCATACGCCAGTTTGTGAAATTGGGTTCAGTTCAACAAATTTCAACACTGCCGCATTGGTATTCACTAGTGGTTGTTGTTGTAACTATGTAGGCTTGATCTCAAGAGCATGTTAGCAAATGTTTCTTGTATGTATCAGTATAACAGAGATCTCGCTAGTTCAGATGATAATAAAGCGTCTTGACCAGTGAGGTCGAGAGTTCGAATCCTGCGCTCGCTGATTTGGCCCCGGTTTTAAGTCAGGAGGTTTTGTCCGTACACAGCAAATGGTGTTGGTCTACTCCATCCATAACCAGACCGTTGTCATATGGGTGAAACATTTATAAATAAATAAATTAATAAATTAATGTATCTTTATTGACACACCTAACGTATGGCCCTGATAGCTCAGTTGGTAGAGCGTCCGCTTCAGGGAGGAAGATCCAGGGTCAATCACACCTAAGACCTTAAAAGAGGTAGTTGTAGCTTCTTCGCTTGGCGTTCAACATTAAGGGGATAGTCCAACGGCTGGTTGACCCGTAGCAGTATAGTGGCTGGGGCGGGTCGCCTTACTTGCCTTCGGTAAGTCGTCTCAGTGAAGCAGCACTAGATAAAAGATCAGTGGAAATCCGTCCTGCAACAAGGAGGCACATTGCATGCGCTCTCAAGACTCTTTCATCGTCATATGACTGAAAAATTATTAAGTACGACGTTAAACCCCAAGCACTCACTCTCTTGTATATTCATTACACAGTACCTTTGATGAGCACTAACTTGTGTACATATTTGCAAGCTGGCCAGTGATACTTTCTGTGTATTCTATCTGATAATGGGAGTTGTAAATGTTGAATTCAAAGCTCGTGCATGTATTAAGCATTATCACCATATGCAGAGAGGTACAACTCATCCTGTTTTTGTTTAATTTAGCAAAACAAAATGGGCAATAGTAATAATACAAAAGACTAGAGCATGTTGAATGAGGCCTTTTGTGTAGTCCTCTGAGTTATAGACATTTATTCTAACTGCTCATGCGCAAATGCGTAAAAAGTAGCAGCTTTCTCGCCTATTAATACGGATTGTCATGAACCCTTTTCTAACCCTGGTTGTTTTTATCCCACAGCTTCTGCACGAGTGTGGTGGCCCAGGATTCCGCCGGAAACATCTGGCACACCAGGAATTTGGATTATTATTACGGTGATGTCCTTAGGAACATGACCATTGTGGTAAACTTCCAGCGAAACGGAAAGGTACAATCAGCCACTGTACAGAGTGTTAGCTCAAGAGTGTTGCTTGAACCGTAATGACAGTACATCATTTAGAGTAATTGTGCAGAAGTGATGCCTGATTTATTTATCTGTTTAATTTATTTATTTGATTGGTGTACTCAAGAAATAACGGCGGCCAGCGTTATGGTGGAAGGGTGGGGGGGGGGGACTCAAGGGAAACCCCACGACCATCCGTAGGTTGCTGGAGACTTTCCCATCTACGGCCGGAGAGGAAGCCAGCAAGAGCTGGACTTGAACTCATAGCGACCGCATTGGTGAGAGGCTCCAGGGTCATTGCTCCACGCTGGTGTGCTAAGCCACTCGGCCACGAAGGCCTCGGTATTGTGCTGCAATTAACAAAATTCTGTGCATTGTTTTACCTGATGCCGCTGGTGCCATGGTGCTAGGGGGCGTGTGATTTGCTTCTATTTTATCAGTTAGATGAATAGACAGAATAAAAATCGTAACTGAGTTAAATTGACAAACAGGACGTGTATCACCGGTTACGTGTGACCATTTGTCGTCGCTGTTCTGGATTTGCTCTCTATGTTGTATGTCCTGTATTATTTTTTATTTCAAATATTTTACTTCCACTTAAACCACATAAGCGTAAAAAAGAAAAGTATGTGCCACGTTTAATAAAATGGCCACTGTAGGATGTAACATGGCCACTGTAGGATGTAACATGGCCACTTTAGGATGTAGCATGGCCACTGTAGGATGCAACATGGCCACTGTAGGATGTAGTGTGGCCACTGTAGGATGTAACATGGCCACTGTAGGATGTAGTGTGGCCACTGTAGGGTGTAACATGGCCACTGTAGGATGTAACATGGTCACTGTAGGGTGTAACATTACCAATGTAGGATGTAACATGGCCACTGTAGGATGTAACATGGCCACTTTAGGATGTAACACGGCCACTGTAGGATGTAGCATGGGCACTGTAGGATGTAACATGGCCAATGTAGGATTACTGGGCATTTCCGAAAAGCGAAAATGTAAGTGGGTCCAATGAAAGCATAAACAGACAGGTTGTCAGAAGTTGGTAGGATTTTATTCGTTCGTCTATTCTGGTTTTTCTGTCTTTGTGTATTTTTTGTTAAGGTCAACATTTCTAGAAAAAGAAAATTCTCAAATCAATAAGCCAAATCTACATTTCAGCAACCTCGAGTTTTTTTGTGTCGAGATTTTTTTTTAAATCGCAAATATTCAATCCTCTGACTCCCAATCCAACGCAGCTGAATTTCGCTCATTGCTACACTGGATATACATCTTATATGGTCGGCATACTCCATACAACGCATGCATCGCTCTCTACCTTTCGATTTACACCACGGATTGTTTGTATCTTCAGACATCACTTCCTGCCTCATCACTGCTTGGGGTTTTATGTGGTACTGAACAATTTTTCAATCATATGACGACGTGACCTCGGCAGTGACCTCGGGGTTATTCAAGATTTCTGTACAAAATTTACTAGTGGTAACAATGATGTAAAGCGAAAAGTAGAGAGCGACCCATGCGCTGTAAGGAGTAAGCACTACATGATCGCCTTTGACGACTATTGTAAAATCACGCATTTTAGCCGTGTGAGTTTGCGAGACACCCGAAATGCAGATTTGGCTTGTTATACTGGAAACTGTGGGAGCCGGCTGTGCCCACTCGCGTTTTCTTACTGTCAGCCTTATAAATAAAAGGTCAAAACACTAAAACACGAAAGGGCAAAGGGCGAAAACTCGAAAACAGTCGGGTTTTCGACCTGCATTCTTTAGTGTTTTCGAGCTTCGCCCTTTTGTGATGTAAGTGGCCGCATCCGGATTCCACAGGAAATACCGTCTAAACTCTCTTTAGCATAAAGTTTTATTTAACACAAAAAGACACTAAAGATTGCAAAACGCTATACTTTCAAGTTTGTAGGGATCCGTACACTGTAACGACCGGGAACTCAAGTTCAACCATATGGTCTCATACACAAAGTGCGAATAAAGTTGCACGATTGTTAAAAACTATAGCAAAACAGAAACACCGGTGAAGCTTTCGTTATATTAGGAAATCAATAACGGAAGATATCAATCAGTTAATCATTCAATGAGATAAGTCATTAATCAAACACTCAGCGGCTGTTTGTGTTTTGTTTGATACTGCAGACTGTGTACACAGCCACCACATACGCGGGCTATGTCGGCATCCTAACAGGACAAAAACCAGGGCTGTTTAGCGTATCCGTGGATCAGAGAGGCCATAAAGGTATGTGGGGATGAGACAGTGTTATATGATATGAGTGAGTGACTGCCTGGGGCTTAAGTTCGCACTTAACAATTTTTCACTCATATGACGACGAAGGAGTCCTCAGAGTGCATGTAATTTGCCTCCTTGTTGCAGAACGGATTTCCACTGCTCTTTTATTTAGTGCTGCTTCACTAAGACGACTTACCGAAGGCAAGTAAGCCGCCCCGTCCGAGCCATTATACTGATAGGAGTCAACCAATCGCTGCATTTTCCCCTTGATGATATGATATGAACGTAAAAGACGACAGCATTGTGAGCAAAACCAGAGTAATGACTACAGTGTGATAGCTGGCAAATGGCCGCACGTATTACCTGTGAAATTAAACTTCTTGTCAAATGACCGCATGTATTACCGGTGAAATTCAAGTTCTTGTCAAATGACCGCACGTATTACCGGTGAAATTCGACTTCTTGTCAAATGGCCGCACGTATTAGCGGTGAAATTAAATTTCTTGTCAAATGGCCGCACGTATTACCGGTGAAATTCGACTTCTTGTCAAATGGCCGCACGTATTACCAGGGAAATTCGACTTCTTGTCAAATGGCCGCACGTATTACCAGTGAAATTCGACTTCTTGTCAATTTACTTCAATTAGGATTTTAATATAACTATTCATGTATACACTCAAAAAGTAGCCACGTACAAACCCCCTGTCACCATTGCCTAAGCAGAATTAAGCAATTAAACAAAATCACTTATCACTTATCTATAATTGACAATGGTCAATTCAAACTGCTTGCGTATTGTCAATTCCAAAGGACAATGGTCAGTTCAAACTGCTTACGTAATGTCGATGCAAAGTGACAATATTTAGTTCAAACAGCTTACGTAATGTCGATGCAAAGGGACAATGTTCAGTTCAAACAGCTTGCGCACTGTCGATGCAAAGGGACAATGTTCAGTTCAAACAGCTTACGTAATGTCGATGCAAAAGGACAATGTTCAGTTCAAACAGCTTGCGCACTGTCGATGCAAAGGGACAACGTTCAGTTCAAACAGCTTGCGCACTGTCGATGCAAAGGGACAATGTTCAGTTCAAACAGCTTGCGCACAGTCGAGTCAAAGGGACAATGGTCAGTTCACACTGCTTACATACTGTCAGTGCAAAGGGATAATGGTCAGTTCAAACTGCTTGCGCACTGTCGATTCAAAGAGACATTGGTCAGTTCAAACTGCTTACGTAATGTCGATGCAAAGATGCAAAGGGACAATGTTCAGTTCAAACAGCTTACGTAATGTCGATGCAAAGGGGCAATGTTCAGTTCAAACAGCTTGCGCACTGTCGATGCAAAGGGACATTGGTCAGTTCAAACTGCTTACGTAATGTCGATGCAAAGGGACAATGTTCAGGTCAAACAGCTTGCGCACTGTCGATGCAAAGGGACAATGGTCAGTTCAACTGCTTACATACTGTCAGTGCAAAGGGACAATGGTCAGTTCAAACTGCTCACGTGCTGTCATTGCAAAGGGACAATGGTCAGTTCAAACTCCTTACGTAATATCGATGCAAAGGGACAATGTTCAGTTCAAACAGCTTGCGCACTGTCGATGCAAAGGGACAATGGTCAGTTCAAACTGCTTACATACTGTCATTGCAAAGGGACAATGGTCAGTTCAAACTGCTCACGTGCTGTCAGTGCAAAGGGACAATGGTCAGTTCAAACCCCTCACGTGCTGTCATTGCAAAGGGACAATGGTCAGTTCAAACTGCTCACGTGCTGCCATTGCAAAGGGACAATGGTCAGTTCAAACTGCTCACGTGCTGTCATTGCAAAGGGACAATGGTCAGTTCAAACCGCTCACGTGCTGTCAGTGCAAAGGGACAATGGTCAGTTCAAACCCCTCACGTGCTGTCAGTGCAAAGGGACAAAGGTCAGTTCAAACTGCTTGCGCACTGTCGATTCGAAAGGACAATGGTCAGTTCTAACTGCTTGTGTACTGTCGATGCAAAGGGACAATGGTCAGTTCAAACTGCTCACGTGCTGTCAGTGCAAAGGGACAATGGTCAGTTCAAACTACTTGCGCACTGCCGATTCGAAAGGACAATGGTCAGTTCAAACTGCTTGCGTACTGTCGATTCAAAGGGACAATGGTCAGTTCAAACTGGGCGACTTAAATAGCCTTGAGATATCCATTTCATCAACATGGAAGACCTACATAGAGTATTCAGAATGTTGTACGGGTATGCCAGGCCATATACGGACCACGCACAAAGTGCAATTTTAGGTTCTGTCAGAAGTTTGAATGTTTGCGATTTTATTGAGGTACACACAAAAACACCTGTGTTGAAATGTAACACAGCATTTTGTGTTGTTTTCATTTAAAACGAGTCGAAATGGATTACCCCAGCACAAACATATGTTAAATAAATCTACAGAACACATGTTTGTATTAGATATATTAAAACACAAACTTGTGTTGAAGCAAATGAGGTAATTTATGGAATGCAACAAACACTTGCATCCAAAGTACATCCAAAACATGTTGTGTTCAATTCTTTTACCACAACATCTTGTGTTAAGTGAACACAAGATAGAGTTGTTGAAATATGACACAAGTTTGTGTTCATACAACACAAGTGTTTTTTGTGTGTAGGGAATAATGTATACGGTGTAGGACACCAATCAAATAAATAAATAAATATTCAGCCAATCTGAGGGTTGCTGTTTATTATGAGTTTTCATATCACGTGACTTTTCGGTTTCTTTTCAGTTCACGTTGGTACATATTGGCAGAATCTTTTGATCGCCATCCTGGACAAAAACTCTCAGTTTGTGAGTTTCCTTGTCAGAGAGGTGAGTAATCTTTACATTACGTTAGATGCATTTATTTTCCCATTTTCTTTAAGCTATGTCACAGATTTTGATATCTGTTTGTTTAAAGATCTTTATTTTAGTTAAAACATAACCTTCCAGTATACAGTACAGCAAGCGGTATGACGAGTAGAAATGTCATTCCCATGATGTTTTACACGTATGCACATTGCCATTCCTAACACAGCGAAAACGTTTCTCTTTTCACCCCATCATAACTCTTCACCATCCCAAAGCTGACAGACGAGTCATAAATAACGTGACGTCAAACCACGGATATAACGTTAAACTGAGTACAGAGACTTTTACTTTTCACTGCTGTTTACACGCAGACACATAGCCAAGTTTAAAACAGCAATAAAGGTTGTACACGCAGGCACGTAGCCTAGTTTAAAACAGCAATAAACGTTGTGCACGCAGACACATTGCCAAGCTTAAAACAGCAATAACCGTTGTACACGCAGAAACATAGCCAAGCTTAAAACAGCATTAAACGTTGTACACACAGGCACATAGCCAAGTTTAAAACAGCAATAAACGTTGTACACACAGGCACATAGCCAAGCTTAAAACAGCAATAAACGTTGTACACGCAGGAAGATAGCCAAGTTTAAAACAGCAATAAACGTTGTGCACGCAGACACATTGCCAAGCTTAAAACAGCAATAACCGTTGTACACGCAGAAACATAGCCAAGTTTAAAACAGCATTAAACGTTGTACACACAGGCACATAGCCAAGTTTAAAACAGCAATAAACGTTGTACACACAGGCACATAGCCAAGTTTAAAACAGCAATAAACGTTGTACACGCAGAAAGATAGCCAAGTTTAAAACAGCAATAAACGTTGTACACACAGGCACATAGCCAAGCTTAAAATAGCAATAAACGTTGTACACGCAGACAGATAACCAGGCTTAAAACAGCAATAAACGTTGTACACGTAGTCACATAGCCAAGCTTAAAACAGCAATAAACGTTGTACATGTAGACACATAACCAAACTTAAAACTGCAATGAATGTTTTACACCTACACACATGGCCATTCCTAAAACAGCCCCCAAAAAAGTTTTACACGTAGACATAAGGCCATCCCAAAAAAAGACGTTTCCTTTTATTAACTCTCATATATCTCTTTACCAGCGCAAAGGTGGTGACGTCATATAACCATATATGGATAAAACTCTACGTCATCTTCATGAATAATCATGTTTTTGTTCATATCCATCTAGGTTTTGGAGAATGTGACGAGTTTTGACGAAGCTGTTCGGCAATTATCGTACCGAATAATCCATGCTCCTGTTTATTACATTGTGGGTGGTAAGTTTGGGTCAGTGGAAAACATCCATACGTATGTATATATGTACATATAGCCAGTCTGAAACATTTTAGTGACCAATTCCTGAAATCTATCTGAAATGTCAAAACTGTGAAAAGGTGTTGAAATATTCCCGCTGTTAAGGACGGGTAACTCTTTCTGACGAGTATATTTATTTATTGTTTTACGCCGTACTCAAGAATATTTAACTTATGCGACGACGGCCAGCACTATGGAGGGAGGAAACCGGACAGAGCCCGGGGGAAACCCACGACCATCCGCAGGTTGCTGAAAGACCTTCCCAGTACGGCCGGGGAGGAGGTCAGCATGAGCTGGATTTGAACTCACAGCGACCGCATTGGTGCTCACCAGTATAAGCTTGTCTGCTGATATATAGGGACTGTTTGCATAAATCATGTGTCACTGCAATGCTTACTCAGTTTATGGCATATTTTCGTTTTTTTTTATTCTTTGAAGTTAAAAAGAGTCAAAGTATGGTACTCACGGAACAAACATACTTAACAGCTGATCCAAAATGGCGGCTGTCCCTTTGTTTTCACTTTACCTTTACATAACTTGTCTCCTCTTGTTGTTCATCATGGCGGGCCAGAGTCATGAAGACAATTGTCAATCTGCTATGCAAACGTTACTTTTTCAGGCGCAAAGAAGGGGGAAGGTGTCGTTATCACTCGAGACCGACTTGCGGCCGTTGACAAGTGGAACATAGAACCTCTATTTGGAAAGTAAGCTGTACGAGTACATAAAGGCTGTGGCCTGAAGTCAGAGAGTTCCCTAAGTTTCTAGCAAGGGCTGATAAATTACTTCGATCATCACGGTTCCCTACAATGATATGTGTGAACATTCTCACAAAAGAATATAACGTGAAAACGTGTAAAGGGGAATTGTTCAAAGAAACCTCAGACGTTGAACATATCAGTCTACATAAGATATTATTATGTTATAACAATAAAATAATAATAATTAAAAGTCAGAAAGGCAAGATGAAAGAAATAATTCCGAAAAAGAAATTGTAAAAAGTCGTTGGAATATTGCCAGGCTTGCGTCTGTTCCAAACTCTCTGGATAGGTGACTTTTCTAACGAGTGAAGCGTATCTGGCGATACATAGGCTTCCGGTATCAGTGCAAGGCATACTCAGTTTATGGCATGTTTTTGTGTTTAGATGGTATATCCTGGAGACGAACTATGATCACTGGACAACTCCCCCGCCATCTGACAATCGACGGTAAGCTGCACTGATATATACCCTTTAATATCACATCAGTAGAAATGGTTGAAAAAAAAAAGTCACAAAAATACCTTACCTCACAAGTCACTTTATCAAAAATTTAGATCTTATTTGTTTTCGACTTTGACTCTTCAAAAACAAGAAGGGAGCAATTTTGATTTTGTCTGGTTTGCTAGTTTGATGCTTAGTGGATATCTTAATTTGCCTTTGTTGTTGTGGCGGCTGACAGTTAAGCCAGTTATACAGCGCTCTTAGCGGACCTACTTGTAGTACCGCTAGATCAATAACCTCATTCCAAGCAGCGGGATATTTGTATATACAATGATATCCATGCAAAATGCCAGTGAATATGCCGTTGCACGGAAAGGGTATGTTCGTTAAACAAAAATTAAATCTAATAATGGCAACATGCGCATATAAATATTTAATAAACTATTGCATGTTTGATAAAATTTGGTCTTTTAGTGTGTCGAGTTGTTTTTGTTGTTTGATTTTCGATACACATGTCTTGGTATTGTTGTTGAACAGAACGCCAGGGATAAAAGCCATGGACAAAGTAGGTCAAGCGGGCGTAAATATGACGTCACTTTTTGACGTCATGTCCACAAATCCCGTCATGAACATGTAAGTGACGTCATTCTGTGTGTGCGTGACTAGAATAAATGTGAAATACGATTTCGTGGATGATCCGATCGAATGTTAATGGTTCGTATGAAATTTTTCAACAATAGGGTAGTTTCAAATCGCAACTCTTTTATGAAATATGTTAGGCAACCTTTGACTCACCGTGATCCAAAGGCACAAAAGGCACCTCTTTCCTTTAGGAACTTCCTATGTTCACAAGCGTCCACCTGTCTAAGTCGTTAGCATTAAGACTTTTGTGGAAATTATATAGACACCCGTACGCAAAATACACTTGTGTTGTATGAACATAAACTTGTGTTCTTTCCAACAAAAGTCTTGTGTCATATTTGACCAGCTCCGAATTAACACAAGGTCTTGTGTTGAAAGAATTAAACACAGCATGTTTGGGGTTTTATACACAAAATACACAAAAAAAATACACAAGATTACGGTGTATTGCATAAATGACATCATTTTGGATCAGCATAAGTTTGTGTTTGAATAGTTTGTACCACAAACATGTGTACTTTATATTTATTTGTGTCGGAGTAACCTATTTTTGTGGTGAATGAAAACAACATAAGTTGTAGTCTTAGATTTCAACAGAAGTGTTTTTTTGTCTGTTATAATACATGTGATCAAGATTAGTCGCCCAACATTTCTGACAGGTCACATGATACGGTAGGACTTTTTTTTATCTTTACCGTCCCCATGGAAAAGGGGGCACCTGGGATAAAACCAGGGTCGGGCTATTACGATATGGTGCTTGTTGCAGCCTCACTTGACACTCAGCACTGAGAAGTGAGAGCAGGGCTGGTTAGGATTGTGTCAAGATGGGGGTGTCATGTTTGGTGTCTTGCGCATGATACTTCAATAGCGACAGCACTTTGGCGGTTAGACACGTGTCAAGGCTGGGGCGTCATGTTTGGTGTCTTGCGCATGATACTTCACTGGCGGCCGCACTTTGTCGGTTAGGCCTGTGTCAAGGCTGGGGTGTTATGTTTGGTGTCTTGCGCATGATACTTCACTGGCGGCCGCACTTTGTCGGTTAGGCCTGTGTCAAGGCTGGGGTGTTATGTTTGGTGTCTTGCGCATGATACTTCGCTGGCGGCAGCACTTCGGAGGCATGCACTCGCCCTGCATATACTAGAAGACACAGTATATGTACACAAGCCTTATGTACGACGTAAAACCCTTGCTTACACATAAGTCTATACGTACTGAAAGTTTCTATTGTCTTTACGAGTCGCCATCCAGGTTGTTTAGAAAGGCGATTATCCCTTGACGGATGAGTTCGATGATATAAAATAAATAGATGTAGTCGATTACTTTTATATCCCAAAATATTTACTTAGGTGGATTTTTAAGGTTACTAAAAAAATTAAAGTTAATTTTTGTGGATAGTTTTCAATACTGTATACACCCGCCTATGTTAAAGTGTGCTGATTCGTCCTTTAGGGTAACGCGATTATCAGCACTGGTATCCAAGATGTCCATAGATCTATTAGAATGATTGCCATAATGTAACATCAATCATAGTTTATGCGATGTTCCTTGTAAATCATAATCAGTTACAATCTTTACCATACAACTTCATCAACTGGTTGTAGGATGAATTGACGCAGAACTCGTTGATAATCATCACCTGATAAAGATCATCACAGATGTTTGCACCATTGCGGTTCACTTTTCATAATGTAGAAAATAATTTCACCGTAATATATCGTAAACTGTCATCATAATTTAGGACTAGAATTAAACAGTGTGGCGCTTTCGTATGTTGCTGTGAAATAGAACTCAAGATAGACGCCAGCTGCAATAGAATTACTATCTTATATACTATCAATGGTACACGATTTGAATACTGATAACACTCAGTCGCCTATCACTCAGTGATAACACTCAGTCGCCTATCACTCAGTGATAACACTCAGTCGCCTATCACTCAGTGATAACACTTCGTCGCCTATCACTCAGTGATAACACTCAGTCGCCTATCACTCAGTGATAACACTTCGTCGCCTATCACTCAGTGATAACACTCAGTCGCCTATCACTCAGTGATAACACTTAGTCGCCTATCACTCAGTGATAACACTGAGTCGTCGTCACTGAAAACTGTTGATTATTTCCCTTTGCATGATTCACTCCTAATTTTATACTTTGTATACTTTCTTGGTTCTTACGAGGTTTATGTTAAACGTGGTTTTGGGAATTGACCTAGCTTTCATTGACCGGGAAGGCCAAGTTTGGTTGGCGGTTGGTATACTAACGTCTGTTTTGACGCATAGACACGTCGTTCGTTACCCATCCAGCGATATTTGACCCTAGTTTACATCATAAGAGATTCAAATTGCTACACATTTATCTTCGTACAACACGTATTATGTCTTTCCAGTTTTTACCCCAGACTTTGTAGACTTATAGGGATACAGAATCGACGCTGTTTGGCTGACACTGTGGAGATGGGGTTTCTTGGGTTAAACCCTACAGCGGAATAAATCTGACATACTTAAAAGTTTAGAACATCAGCTAATTATAACGGATACTGTATCCCTCAAGACGTCCAAAATCAGTCGATCAATCTGTAAACCTTGTATCACCCTATGCCGTCTTTCAGGAACACAACCTATACCGCTATTAAGAGCGCTGGAAACCCGCAGCTGTACACTACCTGGATCCGATGGCCCAAAGAAGGAGGACGTTGTGAACGACTGATTGACAGGCAGACAGACAGATGGACAGACAGACAGACAGGCAGACAGACAGACAAACAGGCAGGCAGAAAAGCAGACAGAACAACATAATACAAATGCCAGATAGACTTTACTCTAAAAACTTCGGTTGAACTGAGAGATAGCGGCATGCACAGAATAGTTATAAAGGCTACAAAATATTATGTTATTATTTATATATATACCAATTACCAGAATGCCTTTGTTCGTGTTACGGTACAATAAATTGTTCATTATTATCAATTGTCACATTATCCATTCTAGTAGAATTCAAAAATGTTATCAAACCGGTTTTTGTTAAAGGAGGAAAACATGAGACATAAAAATAACATGCACTAATGGACTGAACTCATGAAGAGAATGAAGGAAGCGTTTTCTGGACGATAATTTGTGGTTACATTAATTATTATGATTGTTAGATTGAATCATTGTGATATGGCACGGAGTCAGGCCCCATGTAACACTTAGTGCTCTTGGTTCGGACAACGACGACGCCATGATATGGCTGAAATATTGCCAATGTGGCATTAAGCCATTATCATTCATTCATTCACAGAAAGACGCCAGTTTGTCTTGTTGTCTTCCGGTAGTTTTCACTCAGCCTTACACTATTTTCTGAGAAATGATTTGGTTCTTGGCTTGTTTTAATTGCACTACACAGAAAAGGGAAATTAAACAATTGCGTTCCACGTTTCGTTACATGTAAATGATTAAATTAGTTCTATCCAAAACAGACAAAATTCGGATACATTTTAAACATATCGCAAAACAACAGAGCGTCAGTGCATAATGTACAATCAGTCCAAACAATGTCTGTGCAGCAGTATCATCCAATCAGTGTATTTGCACGAAATGCGCGTGTGTAACCTATATTCACCATGGTCGCAAAAATGGCGTTGTTCATTACTAATATTTAATCGTGTTGCTAGAAAGGTTAGCCCTTCGGACAGGCTTCGTATTCTCCTTCGCTTGACTGTATGCTTATCTGTTAGTGTGTGAAGAAGCTTACTGTTTCTACAATCAATGATATTTCTTCCAGCACACAATTTCTGTTAGTGATTTTCAGGCAATCTTTGCTTGTGGGTTATGAGAGTAGATTTCAGCGTTGATGGAGATGAGCGTACATTTTGAAATCAATACACGAAGAGCCCCTTTCTTGATGCAGTAAAAAGCAGCAGAACGCAGTGCTGTGCATGCATTCATGTTTTTACCAACACAAGAAAGCACTGAAAGCCATTGTGCAACCAAGTTATTTATTTATGTAACTGGTGTTTTATGTCGTACTGCAGAATATTGCATCTATATAACTGCTGCCAGCATTATGGTGGGAGGAAACCGGGCAGAGCCTGGGAGAAACGGGACAAAACCCGGGAGAAACCCAAGACAATCGATAGGTTTCTGACCCTCACAGTTATGACCGGAGTGTTACCATGCATTATCGGTGCTAGCTAAAGAGGCTGTCTAGCCAATGTCTTCTTCTGATTTTCTGTCATGCCTGTTCGGTCTCAAATTACTGTGCCCGATACGCCTTTGTCTGGGACTAATATAAAATCACGGTAATCACTGGCAAGTTTTAAACAGAAATGACCCCCCCCCCTACTCCCCCTACAACCTCCGTTTCAATCTTTGCCTCTGTCATTAATAATACTTGATATATATATAGGTGTGAATTGACTTTATTTAAGGTATACACAAGATGATAGCAGAGAACTAATGCAAATGTATCGGTGAGCGCTGATAATATAGGTCCGCGGAAGGGCATAATAATAATGGTGAGGCTGCGCCTCAACAAACTCACATGCATAGCACGGTGTTCAATTTTGTATTGTTTTGTGTTTCGCGAATACCGTATTGTTTTCTGATCTTGTTGGCGCTGGAATTGTTAACCCAACTCTGAGAATTATGCTTTTTCCACTGAAAAGTGCAAGTTTAGCTTTACAATCTGCTGGAATTATTTATGTAGGATCCACAGCATTGTGGCAAATAGTTTTCTAGGAATTGATCATTGTTCATTAGAATAGCCTTAGTTCCAAGGAATGGAGTCTCCATGTAAACTAATTCATGTATGAATGTATTGCCACCTTGTCTAGCCATGACAGTGATGTAAAGCGAGCCTAGAAAGCTGCGCATGCGCCGTAAGGAGTGTGATGTAAAAGGCAGTCCATGGAGGACGAGAGTAGCAAGTTGGATGCACTGCGTAAAATATGGTTTATTGGTCTTTTGTTTGACATACAGTTCAAGTCGTTGTTTTTTTTTCAGCCTTTAATGGTAACAAATTATGCAAGCAAGTCAGTAACGTAACAAGGTGCGTTGTAAGGTGCGTAACAAGGTAGCAACTAGAATCGGAATGAATACATACAAAATCCTCCAGTGACCGAAAAAAACACAAAAAAACACATGAGATTGATTGTTTGCTTTTTATTCTGGATGGTGTAGGGCAATTTTATGTATTTGCAGAGAGACATCGAGACTGTACTGCGCATCACAGATATCATGCAAGGCAGACGTTCATGACTTGTTCTTAATCTCATTCTAAATTAATATTCAGCTGCAGCCGATTGGGTTTTTTTCCAAATCGTGAAGTTCAGGAAACAAAAGTCACAAAATCCAGATTCCCTAACTTGATATTATCACCTCACCGTTAATCACTTAATTCTTTTGATAGATGAACAACAACTCTGTCTCCAGACTTAACTGTAAATAAAATATAAATACAACTACACGACATAATCAAAACCTTAAAAATACGCATCAAAGGCTAACAACTCAGGCCAACGCCAAAACGAGCCTTTCACCAAACTCAGATATCCTTAACATAAACTCTGTTAAAGGAACACAGAATTGTTTCTTACTGGCTGGTGTGAGAGATAGGCAACTGCAAAACATGCCTCTCCTAAGCTCAATTTTAGGTATGGCAAACTTAATCAAGCGTGCCCAAGCCTTCTGGGTTTAACCCACTGAAACCCGGTCTCTTTGGTCAGCCAATCAGCGTTGATTCTTTATCCCTTTATGTACTGAATGCGTTTTAGTTTTTAAGACATGATAAGGCGTGCTGATTGATGATATTCACTCAGCACAAATTCATTATCAGCATTCATCATCTTGTAAGCAAACTCTCGTGGGCCGAAAAAGCACCATTTTCACATGTGCCAGAAAGATACCAGTCACTGCCTGTCTACCTGTTGGATCCACTCATTAGCTTCAAGTAATACAGAGTTTGAGGGTAATTTGGTAAATTTATATCTCCACTAATATTTATGCTATCATCATCAAATGCAATATTTCGACAAAAACCTATGTTTCGACATGCATTCATGTCATCATCAGCAAACAGTATATTCCGACGAACATCCATAAATCGACATACATTGATCCCATTATCAAGGAATACTGCTTCCAGATATAAATCTATATTTCGACATACACTATCAGTAAATACTCCTTTTCTATATATGTTTGATATTTCCACCTACGACTGCTTAAACATATGTTGAAATAAAGATTTGCCAAACTTTAACTTTCTTCTGAAATTCCCAACTATATTGTCATTATACAAGCAGTGTATATTTTCCCACCATTGTTGATTAACATGATGCTGAGAAGAGGTACACAGTGTACAGTATTCAAAGCACTGATGTAGAAAAAGTACCCAACAAATATACAGGACACAAACTTTTGGGGAATGAGTATATAATGTGCCATTAAGTGATTCCTACTCATTTCCGCACGCATACATTTTCCTTGATAATCCCAATGAATCCCGTGGAATTCTCTGATATTCAGGGTAATGAGAATGGACTCGCCCATAAGTCAGTAAGAGCCGAATCTCCCCTTCACGGACGTGAACGCGTCCTGAAATCAAGGGATGGAGCGGAAACAATCTCACTGTCTCCAACAAAGTGGACATGTTGTGCTATATTTAATAAACCGGTAGACCATACAGCCATTTAACCAACTGGAGCACGAGGCATCGAGGTAATTTGCCGCCAATGTGATGCATCACTGACTGGTAGCCAAGAACTAGTTCACGGCGCGCATGCGTTGTGGGAGTCACTGTAGGCTTCAACGGTGCTTTCATGATGTCGGCATTGCGGATGTCCACCTTCTTTGGCGTACTTTGATTAATACCAATGATGTTTGCGGGGAACCCCCATCATGATTGCCAAGAAAGACATGGCCAAGGGTCTCACAAGGATACTATAACCAAACAGGGATAAGCAAATATTATTACTTGTGTTTCATCACATATCACGTTTTAACAGGCGCGTAGTTATTTGCAGGGACGCCTTGCTAGCCCCGTCTATTTCCGTCCCTTATCAGATCCTCATGGGTCAGAAGGGTTACATTGACGAAAATATCACCAAGAGTGACGTCATTCTCGGTGGCTATGACGACATTCCCGTATTCGCCGACGTCATATCACGAGAGTGTGATTCCTTTCCAAGGCTGTGTCATCAGCCTTCGTCAAGATATCAGGCTGAAACAACAACAACATAGCAGACATTTAGAATATATGCTTAACTATAAAATACTATTTTCACGCTTAATGCTATCCCTCAGTCCTGAAGTAAGAATATGGTACGTGTAGACGGATCGATATACATTACCTTATTGTATTTTAGAGGCTTTGTAAAAACAAATCACTACGACCAGGGACTATATCGTTAGCTAGTTTACTACTTCCTTCTACGAAGTCGTGAGAGACTGGATCAGGCCTTGGTCAAGTCATAAAAAAGACTTTAAAAATGTTACCTGCTACTGCCTCGTTTGGCCCTCAGCACTGAGAGGTTAGAGCAAGGAAACGTGATAGTAGAATGTGAATGTGTGGGGTGTTATGTCTAGTGTCAACGACAGGATACTTCAGTGGCGGCAGTGCCTTGGCGACATGGGCTCGCCCTGTCACAAGAAGACACAATGTATGCACACACACTTAATGACTTTTCGTCGTTATATGACTGAAAAAGTATTAAGTACGACGTTAAACCCCAAACATACATACATACACCCTTTTTCCTGCTGCTGATTGAAACGAGGTGCATGTGAATTTTAACATTGAGACAATAGATAACAAAATAAATAACAGCAATATAATGCAGTTGATGGGAAAACCACGTCAAAGGTTTTATTTAATGGCTAAAACTCAAAATTTCAAGAATGGTATGCTCACTTCCCGTCAATATGAAAACTGTGCTCTCCTCGCCTTTCTCACAGTATTCTACACAGAATATACACAGCCGGTTTTCGCCGCTATCGTCACGTGACTTTTACAATCATGTGTTAGGTGCAGCCCTTACCAGCCGGTTTTCGCCACTAGCGTGTGTCAAGTGGAGCCCTTTACAGCTTGTTGTGGCAGTTATCGTGTGTCTGGCGGAGCCCTTAGGAGCCGGTTTTTTTTGCCACTATCGTGTGTCAAGTGCAACTCTTATCAGCCTGTTGTGGCCGCTATCGTGTCTGGTGCAGCCCTTACCAACCGGGTTTCGCCGCTATCGTAACTTGACTTTTGCAATCGTGTGTCAGGTGCAGCTCGTACTAGCCTGTTTTCGCCCCTACCGTGTGTCAGATGCAACCCTTACCAGCCTGTTTTCGCCGCTATCGTGTGTCTTATGCAGTTCTTACCGGTCGGTTTCGCCACTGTCGTGTGACTTTTACAACCGTGTGTCAGGTGCAGCCCTTACCAGCCGGCTTTCGCCGCTATCGTGTCTTTCACCCCAGCACTCTCAGAAGAAAGTCACCCTCGTGATCCCGATCTGAGCAGTAAGGCACAATGAAGTAGTTCCCCGGAAGTAGATCCAGTCTTGCGGTAATCTCTCGAGAATCCCCGCGAGAATCATGTTTGGCAACCAGCGACAGTTTCGACAGACTTCGTTTTTTCATCTTTCTCAGGGTTTTTAGTCTGAAAAACAAAACAAAGTCTTGCTTAAGTCATATGCCGATAATGTATGTTGTTTACTTGTGTTTAAGTGACCCCAACCAGCCACCTTATACAGAAAGCGGGCCCACAAGTCATATTTCCTTGCTCCAACCTCTGAGTGCAACGAGGCAGTAGCACCATTTTAAAAGTGCTTGGTATGTCCCAACCCGAGTTTGATCCAGACTTCGAGGCGGTAGGGGGCACGGAAGCGGTTTCCACCGTGGTTTGAGCAGCTTTCTCTACAGTGCACTGTAAAAACTGATAGTGCAACTTTTACAGCAAACATTGCTGGCTATTTCGTTACCATCTCTAATCGGTAAGTCACGTAGGGCCAATGCGAAGCTGTAAATTTGCCCTACATTTTCGTAATAGTGCAGATAATGCATGTCATTTTTTAATGCATGACATTTTTTACTGTTTGTGTTGTACACTGGAATACTCTGTGACATATACCATAGGCACAGACAAAACCCCTAATGAAGAGTATTTGCCTCTAACTTACTCTACTGACTACCGACGGGGAAACTTAATGTCAGTGACCTATACCTTATAAACGACCTAAATACTAAGTCTGACTTTATCTTATAAACATGGATATCAAAATGCTAAATGCGACTTTACCTTATCAAAGTAGATCACTAACTGCCAAGTCTAACTTTTAGGCTACCTTACGGACGCAGAAGCCTAAATGCCAAGTGTGACTCTACCTTATAAACGCAGAAGCCTAAAACGCCAAGTCTGGCATTACAGACGTTACACGACGCAAATGCCTAAATGCCAAGTTTCACTTAGTCTAAAAACGTGTATGCTTAAATACTAGGTTTGACTTACCCCATAAACGTAGAAGCCTGTGTGAGTCAACTAGCTCTATAACTTTCACTCTGAGTTACCCTTATAAACATGGTAGCCTATGTGAGCCATATAGCTCTATGACTTTGGCTATGAGTTTACCTTATAAACATGGCAGCCTATGTGAGCCAACTAGCTCTATAACTTTGGCTATGAGTTTACCTTATAAACGAAGAAGCCTATATGAGCCAAGTAGCTCTATAACTTTGGCCATGAGTTACCCTTATAAACATGGAAGCCTATGTGAGCCAAGTAGCTCTATAACTTTGGCTATGAATTTACCTTATAAACGAAGAAGCCTATGTGAGCCATGCAGCTCTATAACTTTGGCCATGAGTTACCCTTATAAACATGGTAGCCTATGTGAGCCAAGTAGCTCTATAACTTTGGCTATGAGTTTACCTTATAAACGAAGAAGCCTATGTGAGCCATGCAGCTCTATAACTTTGGCCATGAGTTACCCTTATAAACGTGGTAGCCTATGTAAGCCAAGTAGATCTATAACTTTGGCTATGAGTTTACCTTATAGACATGGAAGCCTATGTGAGCCAACTAGCTCTATAACTTTGGCTATGAGTTACCCTTATAAACATGGAAGCCTATGTGAGCCAAGTAGCTCTATAACTTTGGCTATGAGTTTACCTTATAAACGAAGAAGCCTAAGTGAGCCATGCAGCTCTATAACTTGGGCTATGAGTTTACCTTATAAACATGGTAGCCTATGTGAGCCAAGTAGATCTATAACTTTGGCTATGAGTTTACCTTATAAACGTAGAAGACTATGTGAGCCA